>NC_142025.1:120215269-120328564 GCF_049901735.1 Notechis scutatus
AGTGGGGGTCTCCCGTCTTGGACCCCCAGCCGAGGGGGCGGGGTAAGAAGAGACCCTTCCTCAGGCGCCCCGGCCCGCCCCCTCACCTGCGGCAGGGCACCGGCGGCGTGCTCGGGGGTCTCCGGGCGGGCGGTGTGGCGGGGCCAGGCGGCCAGCCAGAGGCTGAGCGAGGCGAGGAGCAGCGCGGAGAAGGAGGCCAGCGCCAGAGCCAGCAGTACCAGCCGGCCGGGCGCGTCCCGTGCCCGGCAGCGCCTGCCCATGGCCGGCCCGGAACCCGAGTCGCTCTGCAGCCGGCCGGAGATGGAGGAGGAGGAGGAGGAGGAGGAGGAGGCGGCGGCGGCCGGAGGGGTGGCCGGAGGGGCCGGAGGAGGAGGAGGAGGAAGCGAGGCCGCCGAAGGGAAGCCGAGCTCGGCCGGCCGCCAGCAGCAGCAGCAGCAGCAGCAGCAACAGCAGCGCCCGGTGCCTC
The DNA here is from genome assembly GCF_049901735.1 of Notechis scutatus. Taxonomy (NCBI): domain Eukaryota; kingdom Metazoa; phylum Chordata; class Lepidosauria; order Squamata; family Elapidae; genus Notechis; species Notechis scutatus. Next base: position 120,215,736 of record NC_142025.1, read on the forward strand.
GAAGAGGCGCAGCCCGGGAACTGCGGGGCAGGCAAGGCAACGCCCGCCGGAGGGGCTGGGCGGAGAAAGAGCCGGGACGAGCAGCAGAGAGCCTCCCCGGACGGAGCAGTCTACCTTGGTCAAAGTTTTGGGGTCGATTCCTGCCCGCTGGCTGGGCATTCGCTTGGGGCACGGCATATGTCCGAAGACAACTCCGGGTCCCATCATCCCCAGCCCGCAACAGTTTGGGGGAAACTATGGGACGAGCAGCAGAGCCTCCCCGGGACGGGAGCAGTCTACCTTGGCAGGCTACTTTCCAGCCAGCCAGGCACTGCCCGTCCCCGGAAGTCGGACGCTTCCTCCTGCCCCGTCCCGCAGGCCAGGCAGTGGGGTCGGACTGCAGACCCCATCATCCCCAGCCCGCCTCAAAGCTCCAGCTTGGGGAAACCGTGGGGTGGGGGAAAGGCAGACCGAGGGCAGCCGCAGCCAGGGATTCCCGGCCGCGAGAGGAGCCCTCCGCAGAGCCTCCCGCATAGGCGCAGTCTACCTTGCAGTCTATCTATAAACCTCTGCATCGCGGTGCCGCTTCTTACTCCGCCCTCCCTCCCCGACCGGGCACCCATGTCCGGACAAAGGCTTTGCCGGAGGGATTGGACTCCACCCCCATCATCCCCGGCCTCTAAGGCTCCAGCTCGGGGAAACTACGGGGCCGGGGAGAGGCCAAAGCCGAACGCAGCCAGCGCCAGGGACTCCGGGTGGCGAGAGAGAAAAAACCCTCCGCAGAGCCTCCCTGGAGAAGCGCAGTCTACCTTCTCCCTGCCCTGCCTGTTTCCGGGGCTCTTCCAGCCCCTTTGGCTGGGCATCGCGGGCTCCGGAGAGTTGGGATTTGCCCATATTTGCCCTGGGGCTTCCTGGAGGAGTTGGGACTCCAAGCCCCATCACCCCAGCAGCCCCCAGGTTGCTTCTCGGGGAAAACTCGAACGCTGGACTGAGATCCTCAGATTCCGGGCTTGGGGGGAGGGAGAGCAGCTGTACCCACTTTCCCTGCCGGCTTTTTCGGAGAACTGGGACTCCAGGTCCCATCATTCCCAGCCCGTATGACTGGATCAGCTGTAGGCTTCAAGGCTCCGGTCCTGGGCAGAGATCCCCAGGATCGGGAGCGGGCTGGGAGTGGGGGGCTGTTCCCCCCCTTTGCCTGGCTGCATCCCGGACGGGTGGACTCCAAGCCCCATCGTTCCCAGCCGGCATGCAGGCTGCACTCCGGGAAACCCGGAGGGAACTGGGGGGTGCTCAACTGGGGAGAAGGGTCCTCGCCCCCTCCCCACTTGCAATCCCCCTCGCCCCCTCCCCACTTGCATTCCCCCATGCTTAGAGGGCCAACCTCGACCCCCTTAATTGGAGGGCTGAGCCCCGCCCATCGAACCCTCCCCCTGCAGCACGTCTGGAAGGAGACCCAGGCCCATGGGGGGTGTCCCCAACTTCCTTCTCCCCTTCCCTACCTGCATTTTCCTTCCTCCCCCTCCCCAACCTATCCCCTGCCTTAAAAATGTCTGTGCCTCGCTTCCCAGTGGCCCCCATCGGAGGTAGCGTGGCCGAGCGGTCTAAGGCGCTGGATTTAGGCTCCAGTCCCTCCGGGGGCGTGGGTTCGAATCCCACCGCTGCCAAGAATGGTTTTCCTTCCCCGTGGCTTTTGTTGGGCCGGACGACGCTTCTCCGGACACGGAAGCGGGGGAAGAATCGTGTCGCGGTCTCCACTGGTCAATAAGTCCTCCCCACTACCCTCTCTTTTTTTAATTACATGATTCGAAGCGTGCAAAATCGCCTGTTATGTAGATCTTTTGGCGCCACATTTTTCCATCCAGCGTTGGTGGTATAGTGGTGAGCATAGCTGCCTTCCAAGCAGTTGACCCGGGTTCGATTCCCGGCCAACGCAGTCTCGTTTTCTTTTTGGCAATTCATTTTTCTTTGCACAATATTTCTATGCAAGGGGCGTTTCTTGCCCCCCCTCCCCCGCCCCAATTCGTAAGATGCTTCATTCTCCCCCCGGCAGCGCAAGAGACGCCCCCTGCTGGCCTGTTGAATTCAAGCAAGAAAAAAAAAAAAACATGTTTTCCAGGAAACCACGTTCAGCAAGCCATGAAAGTGGAATGAGAATGGAAATAATTCTAATTATTTCTTGGCTGCAGAGCCAGCTATGCAGGGCGTGCAAGAGGTTGGGGCGAAAGTGTGCAGCCTTCTTTGGAAGAAGGATATATATATATATATATATTTGTTTCTGTAGGACCTCGCGGTCGTGGTGCAGGATTTTACTGAAGAGGGAAATGGGAAGGAACCCACTATGGAAAGGTGCAAAAAAATAATAATTAATCATCATCATCTCCTTTTAATGACCCTGTAATCATTGCGGGGTGCAGTCTGGGCAACTGAATGGAGCTAGCAGTGTGTTTTACTGGCCGGATGCCCTTCCTATCACAAGTGTGGAGTTTTTTGTTCGGCAGATATATTCTCATAGTGCCCAGAGAAATATTTGCCTCTACCTAGGATCGAACTCACAGCCTCCCGATTGTGAGGTGATAGGCCAACGCACCACTCATTTCCATTCTACAAATGGACCCCCAAATTTGAATGGCAACTGGATGGAGGTGAATGTTTTTACTGGCCGGATGCCCTTCCTGTCGCCAGTGTGGAGTTTTTTGTTCGGCAGATATATTCTCACTGTGCCGAGAGAGAAAAATATCTATCTTCCTCACATTAATCATTTTAATGACCGTTCAAAATTACAACAGCGCCGTTACAGTGAGACTGATGATCCTTTTTCACACTTACGTGACCGTTATAGGAATGAATGAATGAATTCTTTATTGGAACGTGTGATTAGACACACAAGGAATTTCTTGTAGCATCTACATCAGTCACACGATCAAAATTTGGGCAACGGGTTCATAATTACGACGGTCCCAGTGACCTTCTGATGAGAAAAGTCAGGGAGGAAGCCAAGATTCGCTTAACAACTCCCGTCGCTAGCTGAACCAAAGTGCAGTTGGCTTGCTTACCACGGTGGCATGAGAGGTCGTAAAACAAGGCAAAAGTGAACAAATTCGCTTCGATAAAGGTCTTGCTTAGTAGCAGAAATGTTGGACTCAATTGTGGTCATAAGTCGAGGACTACCTGTACCTTGGGGTGGGGTGAACTGCTCCTGCCTCTGGAAGTTTGATCTAAGCCCTTGCAAAAGTTGCTTCTGTTATGATAGACAAACCATTTGGTTCGCATTGCATAGACCCAAAAATCCCCTGTACCGGTTTCCAACAACTTGAAGATGGATGGACTTCAACTCCCAGAATCCCCCAGCGAGCATGCTGGGGGAAGGGGCGGGGTTAGGGTGGGACTTCCTTTTTCTTTGCCTGTTGGGACACAGTGAACCTTAAAAATACAGGAAGTCCTTAAAACGTACCGCTATTCGCTCAGCAACAGTTCGGTTACAATGACACTGGAAAATGTGACTTAGGACAGGTCCTCGCGCTTATGACCGTTGTAGCTTTCCTGTGGTTGAATTTGGGTGCCTAGCAACCAAAAGTTAAGGATGATGGTTGCATTATCCTGGGATTACATGGTCACTATTTCCATCCCAGCCGGTTCTCAATGAGCAGTCAACGGAGGTGGCCGTTGCATGATGCCTCGCTTAATGACTGTGGCAAAACAGGTTGTAAAATCAGGCCATGTAATGCCTCACTTAATGACCGTGCTACTTAATAAATTTTCCAATGCTGTTGTTCGAGGCAGCCTGGTTTGCACCCGGGACAGCCAGATGACTTAACGAGACCAGTGGGCTTACAGCCTCAATGTTACGACGCCGGGAATGACCCAAGGAAGTGAAACTGACCACAAAGGGTGCAAAAATAATGAAAACTGAACAGAAAGGGAAATGAAAACGGCACCCACGGCAACTTTTAAGACGGGGTAGGACTTGACTTCAACTCACAGAATTCCTGAGCTGGCCATGGGTCAGAAAATGGCCACCATTCCCCATGCTGGCTCAAGGAATTGTGGGAGTTGAAGTCCAGGGGTCATAAAAGGACCATTGCTTCCCACCTGCTTTAAGATGTCTGGACTTCAATTCCCAGAATTCCCTAGCCAGTTTCCACAAATTTCCTGACTACAAGTAGGGACACTGTGGGCCCCGGGCCCAGGGACAACACAACCTGTAACACAAGGACCCCCCTGGGGAATTCTTGTCCCCCTCCCCCAACTCTTGCAATCCTGAGACCCCCGGCGTCGCGAAAGCTTGCGATGAGTTTACAGGTGGTCCACCAGTTCTGACTGTATTGGAGCCAGCCCATTACAGTTGTAAAACAGGCCAATCATACGACCAACCCTGGTTTCCACCCCCACCCCATCCTTTTGAGGTGGTTAACCAAATGCCGTGGTCATTAAGTGAACCGGCGGTTCATTGTGGATGCAGTTTTGCTGGAAAATGGAAGTTTTGCCACTTATGACCACACCAAAAAAAGTCAGAACTTCAGGTCTGGGTTGTTAAGCCCCCTTTCTTTGAAGCCGGTCGTAATTTCGAATGGACGGTAAGCAAGCCGTCTCTTGCATTCTGAAAGAGAAGCCCACCCTCCCTACCCCCCCATTTGCACGATTTCAAACTTCGCAAAGTCAACCGTTAGTTTAAAACTTTTTTATTTTTATTTCTTTTTTTTTTGTCCAGAAAGTTACCAATTTTGCAGGGGGAAAAAAAAAAGCAAAAGCGAGAATCTCAAAAACGCTTAACGAAAACAAATGTCGCTTTGACGGCGTTGCTTCGCTTCCTTCCTCCCTCCGTTGCTGGGGGGAGGGGCGAGGTGAGACTATTGTCCTGGGGCTACAACAAAGCCTCTCTGGCCCCCGCTTTCTCCCCCCCACCCCCGGCACATACTCTGACTGCCCCCACATCCCCACCCACCCGCTTAGTGGGAAAGAAGCAGAACCAGGAAGAATAAAAATCTGGATTATTATTATTTTTTTTAAACATGCTATGCAGGACTCAAAAAACAAAACTCAGCTAAAACCAGGCTTACTCCCCCCCCCCGCTCCTCCCCCCTAAAAAGGTCCGAGTTAAAAATAAGGTCAGCCGTGAGAGTTTCGGGGTGCTCGGACGCCCCATCCCCGCCCACAATCCCGGTCAAGAAACTTCCTAGTTTTTCCAACATAAATAAATCATCCCAACCGAATACAACAGAGAAACCTACTACGCGGAGGTACAGTCCATTGGGGGGAGAACGCAGCAGAAATCGGGGTAACAGGCACCCACCCGCAAAACAGATACGGATTTGGCAGGTTTATTAGGAAATCTACGCAAAAACGTTTTACAAGGTTGGATAGTTTTGTTTTTTTCTTCTTTTCCTGAAAGGTAGAAACAAGTCGGAAAAGAACAACCGGAAGGAAGAATCGAGACCTTCTCCAATTGTTCTTCCTCCCCCATGTTCACCTCTATTTTTAAAAAAATCTTGGTTTTCCTTTGGCAACTGGGCAGGTCAGCCGGCCCCCACCCCCACCCAGGACTCTTGAATGTCTGCCCGCCACCTGCCCCTCCCCCAAATGTCCAGACTTGTCAACAAATCACCGTCGCGCCGCAACTCCTCTCCGGCCGGACAGGAGCCCCCTTCAGTTCTCTTCGTCGCTGTCGTCCGGACTGATGGCCGGGCTGGTGAGGCTGTAGGTGGGCGACGTGGGGCTGTAGCCGGGAGAGGTTGGGGAGTAGGTGGAGCCTTTGGGGGAGGTGGGCGAGTAGGTGGGCGAGGTCGAGCTGTACTTGGGGAGGTGGGCGAGTAGGTGGGCGAGGTCGGGCTGTACTTGGGGAGGTTGGGGTGTAGACCGGCGACGTGGGCGAGTAGGTGGGGCTGGTCGGGCTGTATTTCGGTGTGGTCGGGCTGTAGGTGGGCGAAGTCGGGCTGTACTTGGGGCTGGTCGGGCTGTACTTGGGGCTGGTCGGGGTGTATTCCGGAGAGCTGGGGCTGTAGGACGGGCTGGTCGGGGTGTACTTGGGGCTGGTTGGACTGTAGCTGGGCGAGCTGGGGCTGTAGCTGGGCGATGAGGGGGTGTAGGTGGGGACTGCGGGGTGTAGCGGGGCTGGATGGGGAGTAGCTGGGCGAGGTGGGGCTGTAGGAAGGGCTGGTCGGGGAGTAACTGGGAGAAGTTGGGCTGTAGTTTGGAGACGTCGGGGTGTAGTTTGGAGGCGTCGGGCTGTAGCTGGGAGAAGTTGGGCTGTAGCTGGGAGAAGTCGGGGTGTAGTTTGGAGAGGTCGGGCTGTAATTAGGGCTGGTGGGGCTGTAGCTAGGAGAGGTTGGGCTGTAGCTGGGAGAAGTTGGGCTGTAGCTGGGTGATGTTGGGCTGTAGCTAGGGCTGGTTGGAGAATAACTAGGGGATGTTGGGCTGTAGCTGGGACTGGTTGGGCTGTAGCTGGGCGATGTCGGGCTGTAGCTAGGGCTGGTTGGGCTGTAGCTAGGGCTGGTTGGAGAATAACTAGGCGGCGTCGGGCTGTAACTGGGACTGGTTGGGCTGTAGCTGGGCGATGTCGGGCTGTAGCTGGGCGATGTTGGAGAGTAACTCGGGGAGGTGGGACTGTAACTGGGGCTGGTGGGGCTGTAATTCGGGCTGGTGGGAGAGTATGACGGAGAGGTGGGGCTGTAGGAAGGGGAGGTGGGGCTGTAGCTGGGGCTTTGCGGGGTGTACACCCAGGCGGCGAGCGCTCATAGGCGGGAGAGGTTGGGGAGTAGCTGGGAGACATGGCGCCCCCTGGAAAAGCAAAAAGAAAGCGGCGTTAACCCAGGACTCCGCCCTGTGAGGACGGCACCGGGAGGGGCAGTGGGACTGGGATAGCCACGTACCTGGAGACGGAATGTAAGGGCTGGAAGGTCCCGGAGAGCCGGGGGAGCCTGGGGTGGGCGACCAGGCAGGGAATACCGGGGCTGTAACCGCTGGCATCGGAAGCTGCACTGGGCGAGAAACTGGCAGCCCCGGGCGTCATTCCGCTCCCTGCAAAGAGGAGGAAGGAAGAGGTGCAGTTGAAAGAAACCAGCCCCCTCCTTTCCCTCTCATTTCTCCTTCCTTCCTTTTATCCCTCCCTCCTTCTTCCTTCCCTTCTCCTTCCTTCCTTTTATCCCTCCCTCCCTCTTCCTTCCCTTCTCCTTCCCATCTTTTTCCTTCCTCCCTTCTTCACCCTCCCCTCTTCTTTTCCCTCTCTCCCTCTCTCCCCTTCCTTCCTTCCTTCCTTCCTTCCTTCCTTCCTTCCTTCCCATCTCTCCTTTCTCCCTCCCTCTTTCCTTCCTCCTCCTCCCCTCCCTTCCCATCTCTCCTTCCTCCCTCCCTCCTTTTCCCATATCTCCTTTCCCATCTCTTTCTTCCTCCCACCCTCCCTCTTCCCTTCTCTTCCTTTTCTTTCTCTCTTCCCCTTCCTCACCCGGCAGGGCTGTGAGGAGGGGGCACTTTTGCCCGGGGAGCAATTTACAAATAAATGTAAGGAAAACTGCCTGCATTCTTCTTCTCCTCTTGCCCCAAGCATCCTATAATGCTGATGTTGGCAGCCAGGAAGCCCCCTAGGGCCCACGCGGGGGGAGTAGGAGGGGTCTGCATATTTGAAGTGCACTCTAGATTAAGTGCTCTCAAACTTCAACACCCACAATGGAATTCTCCGAAGAGGGAAGCCAAGATTTTTTAAAAGGGGAACAAATCGACGTGCCAAGTTCGCCGAACTCGCTCTTATTCCAAGCGGACCTACAGAAATCGGAGAACTTTTTTTCCGTGATGCCCCAGGGATCCTTGTCAGGCGTATTTCCATAATATTTCTCTTTTAAAAAAGGTGTTGGGATATGTTCTCCCGGCCTGGAGATCCATCGATGGTGGCCTTAATTGCTTTGACGGATGAAAATCAGCCCACCCAAACAAACCACTGATTTAATATTTATATGTAGTGATTAATATGTATTTTGGGGTTAGGGTGTAGGCATATAGATGCACGTATATAGCATATCTATGTGTGTGCGATGTACGTGTATACTTGGGAGGGCAGGCAGCAGAATTTCGTTTTTAATGTGTGCCACTGTGCCCACAGGAAAAAATGACAGTAAAGCTAATCTTATCTTTAATCTCCTCTCTTAAATCTTCCCTTAAATCTTATCTATCACTTAAATCTTATCTCTTAAATATTAATCTTAAACCTTAAGATTTAAAGTTTAAGATAAGGATGAGGTAAGGTAAGGTAAGATTTAAGACCTTAAATTTTACCTTCATAATTTATCTTCATCTTATCCATTCCTAAAACGGCAAGAGGCCCGATACTTACCCACACTCGGAGACCAGGCGCCGTAGGCTGGCGTGGCACCTTGGTTCCACGGGGTTGTGGCAGGGGACACCCCACCCATGGGGCTGGGTGCAGAGCCAAAGAACATGCCCGTAGCTGTAAGGGAAGAAAGACAAGACCAGGACAGCAGCTCCAACAAAGCATTAAAGTTGGGTGCCAAAGATGCACCCGCTGGCACGACTTGCAACCATTCAAGGGGCTGAAAAAAAGCGACTTATGACCTGTACTCGCATTTATGACCGCGGCCGCGTGGTCAAAACTGGGGTGCCTGGCAACCAGCATGGATTCGTGGGATTTGCCACCGGCGACCTTCCCAGCCAGCTTCCAACATAATGGAAGCCATTTGATTCACTTAACAACAGTGGCCGTTTGCTTAACGAAGGTTGGCAAAAAAAAAGAAAAAAAAGATTGCGAAATTGGGGGGTAACTCGCTTAACCACGGGAATCCTGGTTGTAGATAAAGAGGACCGCCTGTATAGCTAGGGAATTCTGGGAGCTGAAAGTGGCAGCTCCAATCTCCCCCACCCCACCCCACCGCCACCCGAATGGTAAGATCCCCAGCTCTTAAAACCCACGGCTGCCCTTCCCCTGGGCACCCCGCCACCACCACATCAAGAGACGCAAAGCAAGACTTACGTCCCCCAACGCCCAGCCCAGTGATGTTGGTGGGGATCTCCATGCCAAATTTGCATTTCTCCGCGTCCAAAAGCAGGTCGAAGCAACCGGTGCCCGCGGGGGCCAGCTGCCCCAGCATGATGTTTTCCGAGACCCCTTTCATGGGGTCGCTCTCGCCGTGGGCGGCCGCCTCCATCAAGACGTCGACCTGGGGAAGGGCAAGGAGAGCGAGACCCCCCGTGGGTGGGATTTGAGCCATGGGACCACGACGGAGCAAAGCGCCCTTCCTCGGTCCCACCCGCAAACTTTCGGAGAGCAACTGCCTTGCAGTTTGGGGGGGAAGGGGGGGAGGGGTCAAGCGAGGAATTAGCCCGGACTCACTACAGAGTAGTAAAAACAAGTGGGCTAAATCTCAACCCTGTCGAATAAACCCTGAGAGCAGGGGCTGTCAAACTTGATTTGAAGGCTGCATCAGGGTTGTGTTTGACCTTGGGGGTCGGCAGCTCGATGTCACTCATGTCAGGGGTCACACCTGGGGTGTCCAAATGTGTTGTGGTCCGCTGCCGGCCTGTGGAGCTGGCGGCAGAGTCTGGCAGTGGGGAGGAACATGGGCCATTCCAGGAGTCTGGGGAGGGCTCAGATGAGGGATCTGCGTCCGACACAAAGATGGAGCCAGGGCCAACCAGGAGTTATGGGCTGACTCCGGAGCCTCCAGAATCTGACAGCAGCGAGGCAGAGGAACAGGGGGAGCCTGTTCTCAGTGCGCCCATGCACAGAGCTGCCAGAAGGGCAAGAACAGTTAAGACAAAAGGGGCGACTCGGGAGTAAGGATTGGAGGTGATTGACCTCTCCCATAAGACATAAAGGAGGAGCAAAGGGACAGGAGCCTTTGCAGGAAGCAACTTTCGTTCGTTCTGGTCGGTTTTAAACTCTGAAGCTCCGTGTTGACTTTGTGCTCCGTTTGGCCTTGTACAGCTAATGGGCCATTTAGTCGTTGGCAGCATTTTAAGGGAGATAAAGGTGGGTGCTTATCAGACTTATCCCGAAGGAATGTGGCAGAACTTCTGTTTGGACCATTCACAAACTCTTTGGGACTCATTACAGGCTGTGAATGCATATAATTCACAGCCGTTGAAATAAAAACAAAAGGTTCTTGGGAACAGCGTGTGATTGTTACCGTCTTAGGAAGCCTTGGTCAGAACAAAATGCTAAGACTCTCCCTCACTCTCATTATAATCTCCTTCCTTCCTTCCCTTTTTCCTCCCACTTCATTCTCCTCCCTTCTTCCTTCCCCTCTATCCTTCTATTTCTTCCTTGCTCTTTTCCCATCTTCCTTTTTCTTTATCTTTCCTCTTTCCCTTTCTCGTCCCTTCTTGCACGCTCAAATGCAAAAGGGGAAACAGTTTTTAGTCTTTTGTCTTGCTAGCCCTCTGCCAGCGAAAATGGAGCTCAGGGCGGGGGCATGCGTGCAGCCCTTGCCCCGAGCTCAGTTTTCAAGGCACAACAGGCTGGTTCTTTATTGTTTCCAGGGCGGCCCCATGGGCTGAATCTAAGTACCCTGTGGGCCAGATCCGGCCCCCAACCCTTAAGTTTGAAACCCCAACCTTAGAGCCTTATCTGGTCTTTCCAGGCAGAAGCTGCAATTCTGGGACGATTCTTGTACCACAGGCATAAAGCAATAAAGTAGACAGTTTGAACTCTACACAGGTGGGCCTGGCCGCTCGCGCCCAACATAAAACTTACCGTCTCTTCGAAGGAGCATTTCATGAGTGGCCCCGTGTCCTGGCGGTTGACGCCGTGCCGCGTGATGGCCATCAAGTGCCCGCGACAGGTCATGGTGTCGCAGAGCAGGGCCAAGTGGCGGTAGTTGACGTAGGAGCCGTCGAAGGAGATGACGTGGTACAGCTCCCGTTCCAGAGCCTTCCTCACCGCCTCAATTCCCAGCACCTGTTAACGAGGAAGGCGGATTTTCAGTCACCTGGCGCTCTTCTCCAGGACCTCTCTTTATCGCAACCCCCAGGAAATGCCACGCCGCTCGGGACTCACCGTGAAAATCTCCACAATGTCGTTGGAGGTGGTGCGCACGGGGTCCACGTCTTTCTCACTCAGCACACGCATGAGGCTCACGCCATCGGTTTCCAGGATCCACTCCTGGAGGGCTTTGAACTCGCCGTCTTCCGTGATTATTATTTTCTTCTTGTTGTCGGTCTGGGGCAGGTGCATGTACACCTGAGGGAGGAGGAGGAAGAGGAGGATAAATTAACAAGGCCAGCAACCCTGGTGGGATGGGGGAAAGATAAGGACTTTGCTCAGGAGCTGCTGTTAGGACAGCCTCTCCGCCCTTGCCTTGCTGATTTGCTCAATGCCTTGAAGGGTCATGTCTGTCAGCATGTTGGATTCGATGCAGCGCAGGAAAACATCATCGTCCATCTTGTCGACCACCTCTTCCTCCTAAGCCACCAGAGAAGAAAAGTCTCTCATGGACACACATATAGGGATAAACCACGTTTACATACCATTGAAGAGAGACAATAAAGTCTACAGCATGCATTGTAATGACTGTACAGCCATACTGCAAGACAACCAGGCAGAAGATTAGCAAAGCACATCCATGAACACCAGCTGGAAGACACAATGAAGACACCTCTCACAACGCATGGGCAGATTCTGCTAAATGGACTCTTGCTAAATTCACAGGTATAAACTGGAGAAATAGAACAGGGGGGATTGTGACATTTAAAATTATACCTGTGAAAATATAAAGCAATGGTAGTGCCATTTTTAAACCTCTGAATTAACCTAAGGTGATTTACTGGAATAATATGTGAGAATTCTCCATTGTTTTGTACAAAGATTATGTTTGGCAAGTCAGGGTGTCCAGTGTCATGTCAATGATGGAGATTACTGGAAATGGAAACGAGTAAACAGGTTAAGGAAACAGATGGTATGCTACAATAATAGGGGTATTGTATAGGGAGATATGTAGTTGGATCGGTTGTGAACCTGGAAAGGGGCAAAGACTGTATATTTGAAACTGTATATAAGCCCCAGCCTTCCCAGGAAACATGCCTTCTGCCCATGAGCAGAATTCCCTTTTGCAAAAGCTCCACAATAAAGCTCCTATTTATTGTTCACGAGTCTCCAGTTGTCTTGGTACCTGAATGGTTGATTATTATCACATTTCTACTGTAACCAACCTAGACTATATTGAATCCAAAAACCCTAGGGAATTACTGGAAGCCTGGAACTAACTCAATCAGCCATCAACAGACACCCAGAAATAAACCACATTTACACACCATTCAAAAGAGACAATAAAATCTATAGCATGCACCGTAAGGACTGTGATAGCCACTGTGTTGGACAAGGCAGATTAGCAAAGCACATCCATGAACACCAACTGGAAGACACAATGAAGACACTCTCACAATGCATGGGCAGACTCCATCATAATTTCTACTGAGCATCCTAGACCAAATTGATGGAGACTGACTCTGAGGAAGAGGAGGAACAGCCAACAGTTGGGAGTGGGAGTGTGGCTCCAGAGGAGGTGGTGGAGGCTGGGGAAGGGCAGAGGCCTGCTTGAGCAGTCAGAGGAGGACCCAGGCTCATACCCTATCCATCCTAGGGAGGAGAGGATCAGGGTAAAATGTGGTCTACTCGGGAGGAGAGGGCCACGATCCTCTTCATGGGTTGCAGGTGGGAGATTTGCAGAAGAGTGTGGACTTGAGCGCTAACAGATGCTGGAGACAATTAGTGTTTTATTTCTAAAGGAGGTTTATCTTGGTTGGCGTTCTTCCAACGGGACGTCCCTGCTTATCTTCCTGAGGTTGGCAATTATCTATCCTGTTGAGGAATTTTAATCAATGTGGTTTTGTTTTTAGCTTTGGCTTCGTTATCGGCTCTTTGAATGTGAACTGTGTTTCTTGCCTGTGAAATGTTATTTTGAGAATAGTTTACTCCTCCACTGTGAACAATTAAACAGTGAAGCCAAGTTGAAGGCATTAAAGGAATTTTAATTAGGTTTTGGGTTTTGTTGTATTTATACTCCGGGTCATCACACCACACCATTCAAGAGACAATAAGGACTATACAGCCACACCGTAGGACAATCAGGCAGAAGATTAGCAAAGCGCATCCATGAACACCAGTTGGAAGACATAACGCATGGACAACCTGGTACCAGACTACATAGGATTGCTGGCACTGCCATGCACTCAACCCTCACTGGTTGGTAGAACCAAGGCTGTCTTCGACTCAAGACCATCTGCCCTAACCTGGCCTGAAAGTCATAACCACCCACCCACCCACCCGAAATGCGTGAGCTGGCCAAGGCTACTCTGAGATACCCCAAGGAGGTATCTGCTTCCTTCAGATGAAGAACAGCCCGGCGATTGTACCCACTTCCCGTCCACTCCAATCCCCAGAGGTTTAATGGTAAGAGGACTGCCTTCCCCACCTCCTGCATCTTATTCTCGTCGCTGTTCATGATCCGAATGCGCAGCACCAGCTTCTCGGCGTTGTCGTCGTTGAAGATGCAGTTGAGGTCATCTCCAAAGCCTGCAGAAGAAGGAGAAGAAAGATTGTCCACGGGCTGCCGGTGGACAAAGGGGGGCAGAGCGAACTCTTGGCCATCCACCCCGCCTCACCGGCATTGATCTTCTCGGCAATCTGCTCCATGGTGAGCTTGCGGTCCGTCATGTGCTTGCGGTCCAACTCCACCCTCAGCAGCCAAGGGGAGATGCGGGTGACATCGAAGTCGGGCATCTCGTAGTAGACGTTCACCCACTCCTGGTCCTCAGCCACCACGGTGTTCTGAGGGTTGGGGTCGTAGTAGATGGCCGTGTTGGCGGTCACCTTGCGAAGGGTGGTGTGCTCCAAGCGGCAAAGGATGTCCTGGGATGGAGACAGGTTAAGACCATGAGGTCGGAGAGCCGAACCTTGGGAGCTGCTTCCCTACTGACGTGTGGCCGTCCATTTCTAGTTGGATCTCAAGAGATGATCATCATCATTTTCTTTGAACGACTCCGTAATCCCCATGCAGGGTTAGAGCCTGGGCAACTGAATAGAGCTGAGTGTTTACTGGCCGGATGCCCTTCCTGTCGCCAATGCAGAGGTTTTTGTTTCCCCCCACCAGAAGATATATTCTCATTGTGCCCAGACAGAAATAGCTGCCTCTACCTAGGGTTGAACTCACAGCCTCCTGATTATGAGGAGACAGCTCAACCTTGATGGAGGGAGAAAATGTTGAGAGCCCAACCTACCACCTTCAGGCTAAAATTTACCCTCCACTCCGATCGGGAGGGAGGCATTCCAGCCCGTGGGTGCAGGAACCTTCCGAGATTCGCTCATCACCACAGCCAAGGCCAACTTCTCTCCCCCCCACCCCCCGCTCTCCCCTCTCCTCACCTTGGCCCTCTCAGCATCCCGGGCGGACTGTCCCAGGAGGAAGACAGTCAGAGAAGGGGTTTTGGGCTTTGGAAATGTTGATCAATTCCTTCAGCGAGGCACCCCCAGGGTCACATTTTTGGCGGAGACTCCAGCATAATGGAAGGTGTTGAGGGTCATCTGGGTGGCGGGTTCCCCCAGGGACTGGGCCGCCAAGGCCCCCACCATCTCACCAGGATGGGCCTGTGGGAAAAAACGACAGCTGGGAATATCTCCTGGACTCGAGGCAGAGTTTGATGGTTTGTTAGTTTGGAAAGTCAAAAAAGAGGGCTGTGAAAATATCCACAGACCCTTCACACCCTGGACATAAGTGTTTCAACTCCTTCCCTCAAAAGGACGCTATATAGAGCCCTGCACACCAGAACAACTAGACACAAGGGGAGTTTTTCCCCAAATGCCATCACTCTGCTAAACAAATAATTCCCTCAACACTGTCAAATTACTTAGTAAGACTATTATTCTTCTCACCCTTCCTATTACTTATTTTCTTTTCTACTTACGACTATAACTTTGTTGCTTGTACCTTTACAATTTACATTGTTTTATTTAGTTTCCTAGTATGATTTGATTGCTTATTTAGTATCCTATGACTACCACCGCTAAGTGTTGCATCTCATGATTCACGATGACTGTATTTTTTAATGTACACTGAGAGCTTCGGCACCGAAGACAAATTCCTTGTGTGTCCAATCCCACTTGGCCAATAAAGAATAAAGAAAACAAGAGGTTTTATTATCGCAGGAAGTCCTCACGTTACGGAGCCTCCCTATTCGCACGTCCTCATGGTCATGAAAGAAGTCAAGTCGTGCGACCAACCTGGTTTTATGACGTCCTTTCTTGCGGCGTACGTTAAGCGAATGGTTTGTTATGTGGCTTTGCTGGGTTTTTCAACTGTCGTAAAATGCAGCCACATGACTGTGGGGCACTGCGCAAGGCCGGAAATGCAACCCATGTTGCTTGCACACCCCTAAAGTGCGGTCACATGACCAGGAGGGCGACCAGGACTGGGTTGTAATTCCTCCCTTTTCAGGTAGGCCGCAACTCGAAACATCGCTAAACGACAAGTCATAAACTGAGGACTCCCTCAATTGTTTGATGAATGGCTAACTTCCAGCTTAGCACGTCGTCAGAGTCTACCTCAGCGGTCTCTGGGCATCCATCACAAAGACGGACCAGCTCCCAGAATTCCCCAAGCAGCAGATGAGACACCTGGGAGTTGAAGTCCACCCATCTGGAGGCTGCCCGAGTTAAGGGAAGGCTGTTCAAAGGGAGGGTAACGTTTTCTGAACGTGGCTTGCTTCAAACCTGGAATAACTGCATCCAGTTTTGGTCCCCACATTACAGAAAAGATGCCGAGACTTTGGAAAAAGTGCAGAGAAGAGCAACTAAGAGGATCAAAGGCCCGGAGAGTAAAACATACGAAGAACGGTTGCTGGATTTGGGTTTGGCTAGTCTGGAGAAAAGAAGGTGTACGGGGGATGCGATAGCAGCCTTCCAGTATTTGAGGGGCTGCCCCAAAGAAGAGGGGGGGTCAAATTATTCTCCACAGCTCCCGAAGGCAGGACAAGAAGCAACAGATGGAAACTGATCAAGGAGAGAAGCAACTTAGAACTCAGGGGAAACTTCCGAACACTGAGGACAATTAACCCGTGGAACTGCTTGCCACCAGAAGGTGTGGGAGCTTCATCCCTGGAGGCTTTTAAGAAGAGACTGGACAGTCACATGTCTGAAACGGGATAAGAGTCTCCTGCTTGAGCAGGGGGTTGGACTAGAAGACCTTGGCGGTCCCCAGCTCTGATTGACTTAAAACCAACATCAGGCCATCTTGGGGAACTGAGCTGCTAAAAAATGGAGGTGAATAGCTTCCCTAACCCCTCGTGGATTCCATTACAGCAAATGGAGCAAATGCCAAGAGAAATTAAGAACCTCGGCCTCGTACCAAGGAATCTTCTGACCCCTTTTTGAAAGCCGGGGCAAAATTTTCCAACCCTGAAACACACTCGAGAATTTATTTATTTCCATATCCTGAAAAAACGAGCTGTGCCACAGCAAGGAATTCTGGGCCGTTTTTTAAGGTCCCCAGTGGGCCACTCCTTGACTAGGCTAAACGCCCCACCCCACCCCCACCCCAAGGGACTCTGCCCCCCTTCCTCCCCCCGCTGTTTCCACAGCTGCTCAAGTTGGAAACGAAAACGTTGCAGAAAGAGGGGAAGTTTACAGGCTTTGAAGCAGAACTTAAAAGTAGATCTTGGGAACTGAAACAGCTCGGTTTCACTTCTTCCTGCTGCTTTTTTGTTGGACAGGTGAGTTTCCTGTGTGTGTGTGTGTGTGTGTGTGTGTGTGTGTGTGCCTGTAACTCACAATGGCCTGGTTGAACTTGGATTCAATTTCTCCCAGCAGCCAGTCGAAGGCCTCCCCGCTCAGCCGGAATTCCTCGATCATGCGACGGCTGCAGAGGGTGGAACGCAGGTGGATGTTGAAGAGCAGGGTGGCGTTTTCCTGGGCTTGCTTGCTCAGGGGGTCGTCGCCGTTCACGATCACCAGTTTCTTGCTCAGCTCCTTCACGCCTGGGAGGGAGGGAAGGAAGGAAAGGAAGGAAGGAAGGAAGGAAGGAAGGAAAGGGGAAGGAAGAGAAGGAAGATGACAAGGAAGGGAGGGGAAGGAAGAAAGGAGGGAAAGAAGGAAGAAAGGAAGGCTCATTTTTTTTTCTTTTTTTAACAATTATTTTAGGAAAGTTATACAGGCAGGCAGGCCTCGGCGTACAACCATTTCGTTTAGGGACCGTTCAAAGTTACGACGGTCGGAAAAGGGACTTAGGACCAGTTTTTTTCCCACACTTAACGACGGTCGCGGCATCTCCGTGTGTGTGTGTGTGTGTGTGTGTGTGTGTGTGTGTGTGTGTGAGATGTGATCAAAGTTCGCCCGCTTGGCAACTGACTCATATTTATGACAGTCGCAGCATCATCCCAGGGGCCACCTGATCCCCTTTTGCCATCTTACCACAACAAAAGTCAGGGGGGGCGGGAGCCAGATCTACTTAAGAACGGGCGGATCCACTTTGACAATGGCGGCCAACAGTCTTTCATGACATTTAATAACTACAGACCTTTATCAGGCTTGGAGAGCTGACAGGCCGGTATCTTTCAGATGCCACACAGTAGCAGACAATACTTGACAAGAATGCAAGAACAGATCTTCACCCAAATGAACTAATTGTCCCCTGCAAAAGCCCACTCCTCTTTTATTCCCTATGGGAGGGCCCATTCACCGTCCGCCTGTGGCTTTATTCCAAAGTCAACCCTTGTTCCTTAGCTGTTCCCTTCTTCTGGCAGCTCTGTGCATGAGCACACTGGGAACAGGCTCCAGCTGTTCTTCTTCCCCACTGATCTCCTACTCCGAAGGCAGCTGATGACTGTCGGACGGACCTGGCCCCATCTCTGCCTCCGATGCAGAGTCCTCCTCAGAGCCTTCCTCAGCCTCCAGAACTGGCCATGTTCCTCCCCAACCTCCTCAGTCTGAGTCTGCCGCCAGCTCTGCTGGCCACTGGCGGGCCACAACAACGCCCATCTTGAATGATCTGCAGGCAAGGCCAGGCCCCCACCCTCACCTCCACCTCAGAAAAACCAGAGGTGGGTCCTCTCTATTTCCCAGGGTCCAAAACTACTCCCTTTTCTGCCAAGGAAAGCGTTGGTTTCCCAAACTCCCGGCTCACCTTCCACCACTTTGATGGGGTGCAGGTCAGAGGGGAGGCGCGTATTGATGTGGAAAATTTTCTGAGCGTTCCAGATCATGCGCAGCAGGTTGCAGGGGAGGACGACCTGCGAGGGGAGGGAAAGCACACGTTAGCACCATTTTGTAATGCCTTGGTCAGACAGACCATGCTGCATCCAGTTTTGGTCGCTACGGTGTAAAAAAGATGCTGAGACTCTGGAAAGAATGCAGAGAAGAGCAACTAAGATGATCAGGGGGCTGGAGGCTAAAACATACAAAGAACAGTTGCAGGAATTGGGTATGTGTAGTTTGAAGAAGGAATAGGGGGGACACGATAGCAGCCTTCCAATATTGGAGGGGCTGCCCCAAAAGAGAGGGGGGGTCAACTTATTCTCCAAAGCCCCTGAATGCAGGACAAGAAGCAACGGGTGGAAACTCATCGAGGAGAGAAGCGACCTGGAACCGAAGAGCAATTTCTAGTGACATTTTCTAAAGAGAAATTGAAACGAATCCGTGGAACAGCTTGCCTCCAGAAGCGCCCTCATTGGAGGTTTCCAAGAAGAGACTGGGCCAGCCACTTCTCTGCACTGGTAAGTCTCCTCTTGAGCAGCGGGGGTTGGACTAGAAAACCTCCAAGGTCCCTTCCAACTCTGTTCTTCTGATAACACCCGTCCCCGACATCCCAGGGGCCAAGGTAACGTCCAAAGGACCCTCCTTCTGTCACGCTTCCAAACAGAAGCCCCAAAATGGCACAGAGGGTTGACTTGCCTGTCAGTTGTGTGAATGGGGAAGCCACCATGACCACCAATCAAGGGGAACGTGGAAAGGAGGAGACGCTGGTTTCCCGGTGTGGGGTTGTGTGAGCAAAAGGAGCGGAGCCGGGGCAGGTGGGTGGGCAGCCACTCACCTTGCTGTCTCCCGTGGGGAAGATGACCCTCAACACCTCCCGGTCGTCCTTCATCTTCTCAAACTCCCTCTCCAGCTCGTTCTGGATGTGGGCGTTGCTGAGGATGTCCTTCACCATCTCCTCTTGCAGGGTGCGGCGCAGAGCCCGCTCGTTGGTGTAATCGAACTTGAACCTGGAAAGAGGGAAGCCAAAAGAGGAGATATATATATATGTGTGTGTGTGTGTGTGTGTGTGTGTGTGTGTCAATCAGGGTGGTCACATGGCTCCTTAACTCTTCTAAAACAGGGTCTCCAAACTTAGCAACTTGTGGACTTCAACTCCCAAAATTCTTCAGCCAGGCATTTGCCAAAATCAAGATATATTACACTGGCCACATTCCTGCCATCTATAACCGTGTTTCCCGAAAATAAGGCCCTGGCTTATTTTTTTTTTGCCACCAAAAAAGGCACTCGGTCTTATTTTTGGGGGGGGGGGGAATGTTGTCCGCTGACTAAGCCAGCAAGGCTTTCCTAAAGGCCTCTACAGCCAATAACAGAGTTCTGGATGGATCCGGAGCTTTACAAGATTCAGAGGCCCCCAGGAAAGCCTTGCCAGCCTTGCAGGCTCCAGAAGAAATGGGCCGACGAGGCAGGCGTCAGGGGGTGCAAGGTCTGGCTACACCTGTCCAAAGGTAAGTAGTAGGGCAGCTCCACTCCTACCCCCGCAATCCACACCCTAGCTTAATTTTTACCCGTCCACTCTGGAGTGGGAATCTCAACTAGGGCTTATATTGGGTGCACAAGTAAAAAAATCAAAATAGGATTTACTTTTGGGGTAGGCACGGTAAAAGAATTATCCAATCCAAAAGGTGACAAAAGTCAAGCCACGTTTCTTTCATGCTGGCTGGGGAATTCTGGGAACGGAAACCCACATGATCTTAAAAGGGCCAAGTTCTAAACTGTCAAGGACACCCCCAGGCACTTCTCTCTGGGGAGCTGCGTCCTCTTGGCAAGTCCCAGGGGTATTGAGACAGCCAAAGTGAAAGTCAGCTTCCTCATTTGGACCCCACACATTCTCCCCCCCTTCCCCAAGAATGTGGGGGGTTCTTCAAAGGGCTCTTCCTCACCCACTTCATCCCAACGGGAGGTCTCCCAAAGAGATACCCATGGCTAATCCTTTGCATCCAAGCCCTCCTCAACTAGTTTGATCCTGTCATTTTGGGCTAATCGTTGGAGTTCTAGTTCCGCTTTAAGCCACCAAAGTCAGCGGATCACCAGGAGGGCAGGGAATTCTAGTCCTGCTTGAGGCACCGAAGCCAATTGGGTGACTTTAGCCCAATGATCTGGAGATGGTAAATATCTGTTCCTGCCTTAGGCATGAAACCCTGCTGGATGTCTTTGGGTGCTGTAGTCCCGCGGCAGCAGAATTGGACAGTGGGGGAGAACGGGGACCAGGCAGGACCATCTGGGTGCTGCCTCCGGAGCCTTTGGAGTCTGGCAACAGCAAGGCAGAGGAACAAAGGGAGCCTGTTCCCAGGGCGCGTGTGCAAAGAGCTGCTAGAAGGCGAGAGCAGCTGAGACAAAAGGGCAATTTGGGAGCAAGGCTGGGAAGTGGATTGCCCCTCCCATAAGGGATAACGGACAGGCCAAGAGGACGAAACCTTTGCAGGAAGCAAAGTCGTTCGTTCGGTTCAGGCTCATTCTTGAAGCTCTTTGTACTTTGGTTGGTTTTTGTTCTAGTTTGACACTTCTGTGATTGGCAGCACTTCACAGGAAAGAAAGGTGGTTGCTTATATCTTGAGGGACTGTTTGAGATTCATTACTGGCTGGGAATGCAAATAATTCCCAGCATTGCAATAAAATAAGCATGTGTGTAATTAAAGCCTTGGTCAGAACATTGGGCCAATCACCAGGAGATGGCGAGTTCTAGTCCTGCCCTAGGCATGAAAACCGGTTGGGGGAACTTCATGCCAATCCCCCCCTCTCAGCCCACCTCTCCTCACAGGGCTGTTGTTGTGGGGAAAATAAGGAGGAGAAAAGTTAGTTGGATCTGTTCGCCACCTTGGAACTAGTTATAGAAATGGATCTTGAGAAGCTTTCTCCAAAAAGAAAACGAAGAAACTCAGGAGACCCCACCCACCCCCAACAACACAGGCTGGACCCCTGGACCCTCAGAAGATGCAAAGGGCTCACTTCTTCTCAAAAGCTTTGTTGGAAGGCTTGAGGGTAGCCAGGTTCTGGAACTCCACGCTCTCTCCGGCCAGCCCATCCTCGCCGTAACGCAGCTGCACCACCTGGTTGATGGAGTTGCGGACGGTGGCATCGTACTTCACCATGACCGACTCCATGGATTTGATCAGCCGACGTTGGATGTAACCTGGTAAGCAGGGGAGGAGATCAGAATAACAGAATAAGAGAGTAGGAAGGGACATGGGAGGTCTTCTAGTCCACCCCCCTGCTCCAACAGGAAGACCCTACGTCATTCCAGACAAAATGGCTGCCCGGTCTCTTCTTAAAAGCCCTCCAGGGATGGGAGCGTCCACAACTTCTGGTGGCAAGCAGTCCCCCGGGTTAATTGTCCTCCCTTTTGGGAAGTTCCTCCTCAATTCCATGTTGCTTCTCTCCTTGGGGAGTTTCCATCCGTTGCTTCTTGTCCTGGTGCTCTGGAGAACAGGGGGACCCCCCTCTTCTTTGAAGGCACCCCTCAAATATTGAAGGGTCCAGGGCAGTCCAAATGTGAGACTTAAAAGTGTCTCTCTTTGCCGCTCTTTGTGACCTGTCCCCTGTGGGTCGGAGAATGTCTCCCTGAAGCAACTTCAACCCTCGTCCAAAACTCACCCGTTTCGGCTGTTTTGACAGCCGTGTCGATCAGCCCTTCTCGGCCTCCCATGGCGTGGAAGAAGAACTCGGTGGGGGTCAGGCCGGCCAAGTACGAATTCTCCACGAAGCCCCTGCTCTCCGGCCCGTAGTCGTCTTTAATGAAGTGGGGCAGGGTGCGATGCTTGAAGCCGAAAGGGATGCGTTTCCCTTCCACGTTCTGCTGCCCCACCACGGCGATGACCTGGGAGGCGGGAAGAGAGCGGCCGAGTCAGCCCAGGCTTCTGGGGGAACCACACCTCCCCGAGTCCCGAGTTTGTATTTATACCCTGCCATCATCATCATCATTATCATTATTATTTATAAATAAGGGTAAAGTGCTCCTTCTATTTTCCCCACAAGAACAACACCCCTATTTATCGGTTGGACTGAGAGAGACTGGCCCAAAGCTTTCATGCCTAAGGTGGGACTAGAACTCCCAGTCTCCTGGTGATTGGCCCAAAATCACCCAGCCAGTTTTCGTGCCTAAGATGGGACTAGAACTCCCAGTCTCCTAGTGATTGACCCAAAGTCACCCAGCTGCCTTTCATGCCTAAGGCGGGACTAGAACTCACAGCCTCCTAGTGATTGACCCAAAGTTACCCAGCCAGTTTTGTGCCTAAGGTGGGACTAGAACTCCCATTCTCCTGGTGATTGGCCCAAAGTCACCCAGCTGGCTTTCATGCCTAAGGTGGGACTAGAACTCCCATTCTCCTGGTGATTGGCCCAAAGTCACCCAGCTGCCTTTCATGCCTAAGGCGGGAGTAGAACTCACCGTCTCCTGGTGATTGGCCCAAAATCACCCAGCCAGTTTTCGTGCCTAAGGTGGGACTAGAACTCACAGCCTCCCCACTTTCTGGTCTTAACTCCTAGACCAAACCGGCTCTCAAAAACAATCGCCTGCCCAGGGACCTGAACCCCGGGCCCTCTGGTGAAACCTGTGATGCTCTACTGACTAAGCTTCTCCGGAGTTGTGGGAGGAGGTGAGCCCTACCTGGGAGATGTTGATCTTGGAGCCTTTGGCCCCTGAGACCACCATGGACTTGAAGTTGTTGTACTCCGAGAGGGACTTCTGGGCAGAGGAGCCGGTCTTGTCTCGGGCGTCGTTCAGGATGCGGTTGACCTGGTTCTCAAAGGTCTGGCGCAGGGTGTTGCCAGGGGTGGGCTCCAGCTCATTGTTGTGGGCTTTCTCGATGACCTGGAGGATGGAAGAGATGGCAAAGGTTCAAAGCAGGCCCAAGGAGACAGGCCAGGCTTTTCAAGACTGACTCCCTCCCGCTTCCTTCCCCTTTCCATCGTCTTCCTCCCTCCCTCCCTTCCCTCTCTCCCTCCTTCTCATCTCTATTCCTTATGTCCTTCCTTCCCTTCCTTCCCCTTTCCATCGTCTCCCTTTCTTCCTCCCTTCCCTCCCTCTTTTCTTCTTTCCATCTCTCCTCCCTCCTTCCTTCCCATCTCTATTCTTCCTTCCCTTCCTTCTCCTTTCCATTGTCTTCCTCCCTCCCTCCCCTTTCTCTCTCGCTCTTTTCTTCTTTCCATCTGTCTCCTCCCTCCCTTCCCTCTCCCTCCTTCTCATCTCTATTCCTTATGTCCTTCCTTCCTCTTTTCATCGTCTTCCTTTCTTCCTCCCTTCCCTCCCTCTTTTCTTCTTTCCATCTCTCCTCCCTCCCATCTCTATTTTTCCTTCCCTTCCTTCTCCTTTCCATTGTCTTCCTCCCTCCCTTTCTCTCTCCCTTTTGTTTCCATCTCTCCTCCCTCCCTTCCCTCCCATTCTTCCTTCCCTTCCTTCTCCTTTCCATCGTCTTCCTCCCTCCCTTTTCTCTCTCCCTCTTTTCTTCTTTCCATCTGTCTCCTCCCTCCCTTCCCTCTCCCTCCTTCTCATCTCTATTCCTTATGTCCTTCCTTCCCTTCCTTCTCCTTTCCATTGTCCTCCTTTCTTCCTCCCTTCCCTCCCTTTTCTTCTTTCCATCTCTCCTCCTCCCTCCCATCTCTATTCTTCCTTCCCTTCCTTCTCCTTTCCATCGTCTTCCTCCCTCCCTTCCTTCCCTTCCTTCTCCTTTCCATCGTCTTCCTCCCTCCCCTTTCTCCCTCCTTCTTTCCCCCTTCCCATCTCTATTCCTTCCTCCCTTCCTTCCCTCAACACCCATCACCCCCACAGCGGTAGATTTTTCCTCCTAAATTGTCCCGTGTTCCTGGAGCAGCTCCTGCATATTCTGCTGCTCTCGACTGAAGATTTCTGCCCCCTGTTCTAACTTGATCCCACTTTTAATACAACTTGGAGACTTTTTCAAAGACAACATTAAGTTTGTTGAAACAGGCCCAGCTCCCTCCGGTCTCAAGCTCCAAGCACCAAGAGAAGAGAGCATTTGCTCCTCAGGGCTGTTCTACGAGCTGGGCTGTATTCTTGCCGACGTTTCATGACCCATCTTGGTAGCATCATCAGAAGGGAGTGGGATTAACTGTTCCCTAGTTGTGAGTCATGAAATGTCTGCAAAAAAAACAACAACGCTTGCAAAACAACAGCAACCCAGCTCAAGAGTGCCAAGGACCCAGCAGTCCTTCCTCTCCTTCTCCTTCCTTCCTTCATTTTGCAAACCTCACTAACTTCAGTGTTGATGTTGTTACCTAGTTGGGTCGCAAAACGTCTAAAAGAAAAACAACCAAGCTAAAGGGAACACCAAGGGACAAACAGGGTGACCCAATCCCATGTCCTGGCATCCAACCCATGTCTGATCAGCAGCCCAGACCTGGGTGTCTTTGTGGCTTGCTCCCCTACCTCTATCACGTCCTGTTTGGCTTTCTTGATGGTGTTCTGGATGTCCTGGTAGGTCTTGGCATCGGCGATGGAGTCCCCGATACCAATGGTGTGCCCTGGGAAAGAAGAGGAGCGATTTGAAGGCCGGGATTAAAAAAAAAAGAACCCTAAACCCTAAAAAAAACAAAACACGAAGAGCTTTACTCGCTCTCCTGGCTTTTCAAAAATAGGTAAAGACCCGGCTCGGCTGTCTTGCTTGGGGCCTCACAGACAAGCACGCAGCTGTGGGGCTGGTGAGCACCCCCCCCCAAGACCTTTCCCCCCCCCCAACTTTTAATTAAATGTTAATGTTAAAATTGTAACTATCCTTGCCTCTATTTTAAATTTAGTTTTTATATTTATGGATGGATGTGGGGAGGGGAGGAGAGAGAATAGACAGACTAGACAGACAGACAGCAGGTAGGTGCAGATTGACAGATAGGTAGATACAGACAGACAGACAGCAGACAGGTAGACAGACAGCAGATAGAGGGGGGAGGGGCAGGCAGGCAGAGACAAACAGCAGATGGGGATAAGAGGTGGGTAGGTGGACAGACAGGACATTGAATTAGACAACAGACAGAGGGATAGATAAACTGTTTTTGGATTCTCCGCAAAATATCCCATGTGGTATAAGATGCCCGCCGATGCCACCCTCTCTTTTCCGAGGAACCAAGCACCAGGGCCCCCCCACTTTCCCCAATGCTTGGGGGGCGGGCGGGGGGGGCAAAGTCCCAGCAGCCCCCGCCAGCCTCACCTTCAATCAGCAACCAGTTGTTGATGACCGTCTGGATGTTGCTGTAGAACAAGCGGGTGACGTCGTGGCCCATCTCCAGGTAGGAGATGTGGACCAGGGAGCCCGCCGAGGTGCCCAGCGACTTCTTACACAGGATCCCCATGATCAGCTCTCCGTTCTCCACGATCACCTGGAGATTGGGAGGAGGCAGGTGGAGCCGGTCTCGCCCTCCCTCCAAAGGCTGTAGGATCGTGGGATGAAGCTCCGCCACCCAAGCTAAGCCTGCTACCCCCTCCAGCCCCCCTTCCCCTTGTTCACTAGTGGGGCCAAACACTTCTGTAACAGGTTGGGTTTCCTGTAGACATGACAGAGTCGGAAGGGGCCTTGTAGGTCATCTAGTCCAACCCCGCCCCCGCTCAAGCAGGAGACCCTACACCGTTTCTGACAGATGGCAGCCCCCATTTCAAGATTTGTTTCGCCCGGGGAAAGCAAATCTCTGGAGAAAACGTGCGCACACACACACACACACACCCCGCTCCTTTCCCAGGCAGGAAGCAGCCAGGGTTACCTTGGTGTCTCCCGGTGAGATGTGCTTGTATGGGCCACTGTCTTCATCGTCCGGATGGGTGCTGTGGGTCCGGACACAGTTGATGTGTCCTGGGATGATGAGGAGAAAATCTGCTTCCCCGTCCAGAGCGGGCGAGGCTTTAGGATGGCCGGCTGGGGCACTTTGCCATCCCAGGTGGAGAGGAACATCAGCAGGTTCATCACTTCCCCCTGGAGGAAGGAAGGAAGGAAGGAAGGAAGGAAGGAAGGAAGGAAGGAAGGAAGGAAGGAAGGAAGGAAGGAAGGAAGGAAGGAAGGAAGGAAGGAAGGAAGGAAGGAAAATAGATGAGGGAGGGAGAAGCAAAATGGAAGGAAGGGGGAGGGAGAGAAGAGAAATAGAAGGGAAGGAAGGAAGGAAGGAAGGAAGGAAGGAAGGAAGGAAGGAAGGAAGGAAGGAAGGAAGGAAGGAAGGAAGGAAGGAAGGAAGGAAGGAAGGAGGAGAGGAAAGGAGGAAGGAAGGAAGAAGGGAGGGAGGGAAGGAGGAAGGAAGGAAGAAGGGAGGGAGGGAAGGAGGAAGGAAGGAGGGAGGGAGGGAAGGAGGAAGAAAGGAAGGAAGAAGGGAGGGAGGGAAGGAGGAAGGAAGAAGGGAGGGAAGGAAGGAAGGAGACAGAGGTCACAATCCATATCCTCTTGTCTTCTACGCTAACTCTACGGCAATTACAGGTAGGTGGTGCTTCCCCCCACCCCAGAAGCAACTGGACTTTCTGGTTTTCCTTTCGAAGACATTTCGCTTCTCCTCCAAGAAGCTTCTTCAGCTCTGACTGGAGGGTGGGGGATGGAAGGGATTTTATCCTCCTTGCATTCAGCTGGTCATCTTTTAGCGAGGCCATTGAGGCCACTTGGGAGGTTCTGTCTGTGTCTTCGGGGTCACCCGACTGGTGCAAATGAGTGCGGAGCCTTCTTGGGAACTGCCGAAAGGAGCCGTAGAGTGGAGATAGACGGGTGCCGTGTCGCTCCCCCTTTATTGAAAGAGGGCTGCTCAATTTGGACACACCAGCGGTTCCTCTCTGCGCAAAATGTGGGCTTTGCAGTCTTCCAAAGAGCGGCCTTTGTCATTTCAATGCAGACAGACTGCTGAATCTAGTCCTCATGGGTTTGTTCTCCTACTACGTTATGCCATGCGTCTGTGAAGTGGCTGTTCGGTTCCCCCATTATCTACCTCCAATCTACACAACAGGGCACTTTCAGTAGTCCCAAGAAGGCCCCGCACCCATTTGCACTACTCAGGTGACTGTCATGCCCCTGTCAAGAGTCTGAATCCGAGGAGGAAGCCGAACAGCTGACAGGGAGCGTGAGTGGGGGGCTCCGTTGGCTGTGAAGGAAACTGGGGAAGGGCAAAGTCTGGCTGGGAAGAGCAGAGGGGAGAGGTAGAACGGGGGAGAGGGAGTTCAGAGGAAGACCCAGGCCCACCCCCTCTTCATCTTAGGGCATGCAGGGAGGAATGGAGAAGGGAGCAACGTGGGTTGCCTGGCTTACGGGGGAGGAAAGGGTCCTGATTCCCTTCCATTAGCCACAGCAGGAAAGAGAGTTTAAAAGAGATGCAAGCTCAAAGGTGATCCTTAAGTCGAGGACTAGCTGCAATCAAGAAAGCAGACTTCCTGAGGCCTTTTTTTTGCTCAAGAAATGGGACGGACAAAAGAGACGCTCACCCTCTCCAGGAAGACGTCCCTCTTGGTGAACTTGCGGACGGCTGTCAGCGTGTCTTGCACGATGCCCATGACGGGCCTGTTGGACTGGGGCGTGACGATCATACGGGGCACCATGGCCAGTTCCTGGATCTCCGCCCGGGTCTCCAACGACTGGGGAAGGTGGAGGTTCATTTCGTCGCCGTCAAAGTCAGCGTTGTATGGGGTGGTCACACTGATAGGGGACGAAAAGAGGCAAGATCCCCCGTCAAGACACGGGGGGGGGGAGGGCAGCCACTGGTTTGGCTCCCCTTTGCAAGCCGAGGATCCAGAAGGAGAGCTAAGCTGGTCTCAACCCGGCTTTGCTTTGTAGGAGGACCTGGGTGAAAATTATATGGCCCCTGGCAACTCAGGAAGCAGAAGATGCAGCTTCATCTTTGTTGATGCAATTGTAAACAAGCCACACAGCTCAAGGGGTGGGGTGTGTGTGTGAAGGCTGAATTCTGGAGCCCGGTTGTTTCCTTGCAGACGTTTCATGACCCGACTAGGTACGTCATCAGGACTAAATGGTAGTAGGGTTTTTTCCCCCGTTTCTATACAGAGATTTGCCTTGGTGGGAATTTTCTGCAAGTAACTATACTCGCAATCCGGGAATTACCAATTTGAGAGAATCAATCAAACTTTGGGCCAATCACCAGGAGACGGTGAGTTCTAGTCCCGCCTTAGGCAAGATAGCTGGCTGGGTGACTTTGGGCCTATCACCAAGAGGCTGGGAGTTCTAGTCCCGTCTTAGGCACAAATCTCTCAGCCCAACCCACCTAACAGGGTTGTTGTGGGGAAAATAGGAGGAGGAAGGTACGTTGGATATGTTCGCTACCTTAAGTCATTGCAAAAACAATAAAGGTGGAATACAAATAGCTAAATAAATACAAATAACTGCGGTGGCACAGCGGTTAGAGTGCAGTACTGCAGGCTACTTCTGCTGTCTGACAGCTGCCTGCAATTGGACAGTTGAAATCTCAACCAGACTCAAGGTTGACTCAACCTTCCTATTGTGGCCCACCAGCAGCCAGTGGAGCTGGCGGTAGACTCGAACAGTGAGGAGGTTGGGGAGGAACCTGGGCCAGTCCTGGAGCCTGGGGAAGGTTCGGACGAGGACTCTGCATCGGAGGCAGAGATGGGGCCAGGGCCGTCCGACAGTTATCAGCTGCCTTCAGAGTCGGAGATCAGTGGGGCAGAAGAGCAGCTGGAGCCTGTTCCCAGCATGCGCATGCACAGAGCTGCCAGGAGAAGGGAACAGCTGAGGAACAAGGGTTGACTCGGGAACAAAGGCACCGATTGGCTCCTCCCAGAGGGAATAAAGAGGAGCGAAAAGGGAGTGGGGTTTGCAGGAGACTATTAGTTCAATTCATTTGGGTGAAGACCTGTTCCTGCATTCTTGCCAAGTATTGTCTGCTACAGCTGGCATTTAGAAGATATTGGCCTGGCAACTCTCCTGACCTGACAAAGGTGTGTAATTGTGCAATATCTTGAAAGACGCTTTGCCAGGACTTTGCTGGAGAGGAATTCACTGTACGCTCAATAAAAGGGATTTTATCGGGACGAGGAGTCGGCTTTGTGCTCTTGGGGAAGCCTAGGTCAGAACACTTCCATCCTTCCGAGGTGGGTAAAAGGAGGACTCAAAAGTGTTGGGGGTACAGGCTGACTTTGTAAACCACTTAGAGAGAGCTGCAAAGCACTGTAAAGTGGTATATAAGTCTAGGGGCTAGTGCTAATGGCTCACAAGGGAACCGGAAGGGTTCAAAGCCTTGGGCAGAAGGAGCAACGCCCAACCTGAGATTGAGTCGGAAAGTGGACCAGGGCAGGATGCGGACTCGGTGACCCATCATGGACATTTTGTGCAGCGTCGGTTGGCGGTTGAAAATGACGATGTCTCCGTCACACATGTGTCGCTCCACCTGGAAGAGAAAGCCAGCGGGGTTTGACAAGAGAGAGAGACAGAGAGAGGAGAAACCCACGCAAACCCAAGGCAAAGGGTTCTCCCCACTCCCCAAAAAACCCCAATCCTAATTCTACGCTTGTTTAGCGCAAGAGCAGTGGTGGGATTCAACAACCGGTTCGGTGACTAAAGGCAGGTCCAACTCTTCACTGGTACTACCGTTCGCATCAACTGCTCTATACCGGTTGAATCCCACCCCTGCCGCCAGAGGAAGCAAAAGGACAACACAAACTAACTAACTGCCAAGATTTACCGGATGATTTTTTTTTTTTTTGGGGGGGTGTCCTTCTTTAAAAAGGGTGCGTACAGGTAGTCCTTGACTTAGGACTATTTAGCAACTTTTCAAAGTTACAACAGCACTGGAAGAAGTGACTTACAACCGCTGCCCACAGTTAGGACCATAATATCCCGATAGTCCCATGATCAAAAATTTGGGTGCTTGGCAATCTTGTATTTACAATGATTTCACCACCCTGGGGGATTCTGGGATGCCCATTTGTGACCCTCCCAGCCAGTTCCAACCAGCGGGGTCAACGGGGCAAAGTTGGATTAGTTTTAACGACCGTGTATGAGTCCACCCGCCATGATTCACTTCACCACTTGGCAGCCACCTGGCTGAGCCATAGATCCCGATCCCAATTGTGGTCGTTAAGTCGAGGACGATCTACAGGTCGTCCCCGGCTTAGGACTGCAGTTGAGCCCAAGGTTTCTGTTGTTCAGTGAGAAGACGTTTGTTAAGGGAGCTTTGCCCAGTTTTTTGAGCCTTCTCGTCTTGGTGGCAAAGTGAACAACTGCAGTTGGTAAGTCAGCCCCCCAGTTGCTAAGTGAATCCTGCTTCCCCTGTCAACTTTGTCAGATTGCAAGAGGGGATTCACGTGACCTCGGGACACGACAACAGTCATAAGTATGAACCAGTTGCCAAGCCTCTGAGTTTTGATAGTGTGATCATGGAAAGGTCATAACTGTGAAAAATGGTCATAAGCCTTGTGGTGCCCCAGCATGTAGCTTTATATACTGTGGCTGCCCTCTAGCCCCATCTAGTGGCCAGAGAGACAAACATGCCCCAAGTATATTGTTTGAAGCTGATCCCACCCATTTACCCATCCACCCACACTCTCAAAACAAGTGCATGCTGGGAAGCCAGACTCCATTTCCTTTAACATTTCGGAGGAGGCAGAAACACAAGGAAGCGTCCATCTTAATCCGTGGCATGTGGTCATCCAAGAACCCACCCACATCCCACACACAGAGCATGGCTGGCGAGATTTAAATTGCTTGTGTTTGTTAATTGTTGTGGTCAGCAGGAACTCGATACTGCCTATCTGGTATTTGGTTCTCACTGTATGTATCCCTGTTTCCCCCCAGTTTCACCATATCCTGTTCTTCCAATAAAGTCTTCAGATCTACCCACACCATCTGTTTTATTGGAGGCTATAGGTGGGTTTAGTTGCATGTTGAGCTTCATACAGATTAACGTGCAGTAGGGATAGAACAAGGCCCTTTTTGTTCAGCGCCGCTGTGACTTTGAACTGTCGCTAAACAGACTGTTGTAAAGTTTAGCGCTATCTGTGTAACATGTCCTGCAGTTCCACGCTGCCCGACCGGAGTTGGCAGGAAAGATAATCCACCCTGCCCCTTTTTAGATCAGTCTCGCCGTTTCCTAGGGTGCCATTTCAGTCGCCCCCCACCCCAGAAACTGGGAGGGCCACTCTTCTGCCCCACTGGGACCAGTCTCTCCCCCCACAGACACACACATCCCTTTTCCAGCCAGACTGACCTTGTACCCAATCTGCAAGTGCAGGTCGCTGGACTTTGGGTGGAAGCGGAGATCAATCCTGTCTCCGTTGTGCCGGATGATATACTTGGCTCCGGGATACTGACTGTTCCCTCGGCTCACCAGCTCCTGCAGCCTGAGGGGGGTTGGATGGAAGCGGGTAGCCAAAAGGGTCAAAGAGATGGCCAGACCAGCAAGGGCTGGGTCACCAGTGGGGGGGAGGGGGTGTGTGCCAGCCCAGCCTCGGCCCTCACCTGTCAATGTTGAAAGGTGCCACGATCTCGGCAAAGGTCATATTGGCAGCGATGGAGCGTGGCACGCCCACCTGGTCGATGGAGAGGTTGGGATCGGGCGTGATGACCGTCCGGGCGGAGAAATCCACCCGTTTGCCCATCAGGTTCCCTCGCACACGGCCTTCCTTCCCTTTCAGACGCTGTTTCAAGGACTTCAGAGGCCGGCCCGATTTTTGCATCGCCTGCAAGTAGGAAAGGGGGGGGGCAAAGCCAGAGCGGGCATCAGAGCCTCTGGCATGCAGATGTTAAAAACAAAAACAAAACAAAAAAGGACTCCGGACTTTGGTGAAAGGGGATCGACATGGTAGCGTGTGGGATTTTAGGGCCTCCCCCCCACTCTCTCTCTCTCTCTCTCTCGGTCTTCACAGCCCCTTCCTCGAAGGAGGGACCTCATATCCCTGCATTCGAGGAACTTGACTGCCCACCGTGCCCCCGCGGAAATCAGCTCGGCCCCCCACTTTTGACACTCTTCCAAAAAGGCTCCAAGGCGTTTCGACGACAGGACCTGGAGACCCCAGGGTGATAGGAAGGCCGCCAAGTTGTCAGCGGGGAAGGGTTGGTTTGTGAGTTTTGATTGGGTTTTACAGTTTTGCAAGCCACCCGGAGTTACCAGGAGTGAGTTGGGCAGCTCTATTAATGATTCCTTTAATAAATAATGCATTAAGGAAAACGCCTTCCTAATGTTGGAAATTCATTCAGGGGATCAACTCAGCTAGCAGCTTAAGCTCTTCCTACCTAGACTGTTGACCATGTAAGCTGGACCTTAAAGACTTGTGGACTTCAACTCCCAGCATTCCCCCGACAGCTCCTTTCCCCCCTCCCCTTACTTTGTTGAAGTCATATTACGTTGACCACATTCCCACCGTCTATTAAGGAAGTTACCCGATCCAAAAAAAAAAAAAAAGTGCAATAAAGGTAATCTAGCCTCCATTTCCTTCTGGTCCTTATCCAGGCTGAATGCTGGTTAAACCCCTGCTGGGCTGGGGAATTCTGGGAATTGAGCTCCACTCGTCCTTTCAGTGCCGAGATAGAAATAGGCTGGCTTAGGCCAAGCCGGCGTTTCCCCAATCCTTAAAACACTCAAAAAGAGCCATTTGGACCCGTTTCCCACAGAAAAAAAACAAAACACCGGGAGCCGCGAAAGCTGGGTGGGCGTGGCCAACTCAACGCCACTCCCTTCTAGTCACACGACCTGCCCCAGCCATGCCTACCTGGGTTTTGTGGCTTCCAGGTGTTTTCTGCAGGAAATGGGTCTCTCTTTCTCTCTCTCCCATTTCTCAGGCCAGCGGTGGGATCACCCAACAGGAAGCCACGGCAGAGGGCCCAAAGAGGCGCATGCGGATCCAGAGCCGGGGGGGTTGCTGACCCACGCTCCAATCCAATGCCTCCCAGACGGGCTAGGGCTACAATCCCGAGGGGGCCACACGCTGGCTGGGGAATCTCTTGGGGGGCTGAAGCCCACCCATCTTCCAGGGGTCGCGATTGAGAAGCCCTGTTCTAGAGTATGGGCACCGGGATATTTTTTTTGGGGCGGGGTGAGGAAACCTCCTTAGGGCTGTCCCTGCCCACGCTCTTCAGGCACTTACCCGGGGCAGCCCGGGCAGTTCATTGTCCACCATGGTGGCCACATGGAACTGGAGGAGTTTGACGTCTTCCGCGATGACGTGAGCGGCCGCCCCGTTCTGCTCGTTTCGCCGCAACTGGTTGTTGATTTTGACAATGTCGGCCAGCTTGTGAGTCAAGTCGTCCTGGGGGAAGGCGGGGAAGGGGCTGGGGGTCAGCGTCTGGCAGCCCTAGGTGACAGTGCTGAAACGCTACTGGTTCGGCCCGGCTTCACTGAACCCCGAGGGAGCCCCCGGGAGCTTGGAGGGACGCTAAACCAGCCTCCAGGCCTGCTGCGACCGGCACTGGGTCTGGGTTCAAATCAAAGCCTCCCCTCCACCTCTTGAGCTGCCCCGCAGCCACCTGATTCCTGGCCGAGCCTTGCATGACGACGGCCGGTCTGACGGACAGCGGAGGGACGGGAGCACGGTGCATATCATCCACTCCGGCCGGGCGTATTTGGGGTCCATGCCCAGGATGAAGCACTCCTCGTCCGAGATCCGCTTGAAGATTTCGTGGACCCGTTCAGGGCTGAGCAGGATCTTCTTCTCTTGCGAGTCCTCGTTCACGTGCTTCCACTCGGCGTACAGCTCCAGGCCCGAGCGGCGAATCCTCGGCTGGTAGCGCCCGCAGCCCCCGTGGCCCTTGAGGGAAGGAAGAAGCCGTCACTGGGGTGGGTGGGGGACCCGAAAGGAAACCCTGGTGCAAAAGAACTTCTCTCGGGGACACTCGTTTTTTTTTTCATCCTACCTTTGTTTACACAATAACTCAAGATGGTGGACGAACCTAATACTCAATACTTCCTCCTCCTATTTTCCCCAGTTTGGTCCAATGGTGAAGGCACCAGGCTAGAAATTGGGAGATGGTGAGTTCTAGTCCCGACTTAGCCACGAAAGCTGCATGGGGAGATGACGAGTTCTCGACGACGATTGATTGGGCCAATCAACAGGAGACGACGAGTTCTAGTCCGGCCTTAGGCGTGAAAGCCAGCCGGGCGACTTTGTGTCAATCTCTAGGAGATGGCGAGTTCTAGTCCCACCTTAGGCAGAAAAGCTGGCTGGGTGACCAACAACCAGGAGAATGGGAGTTCTAGTCCTGCTTAGACATGAAAGCTGTATGGGGAGCTTTGGGCCAATCAACAGGAGAGGGTGAATTCTAGTCCGGCCTTAGGCATGAAAGCTGGCTGGGTGACTTTGTGTCAATCACTAGGAGACGGTGAGTTCTAGTTCTGCTTTAGGCATGAAAGGTGTGGCTTGGTGACTTTGGGCCGATCAGCAAATGATGGTGAGCTTCAGTTCAACCTTAGCTACGAAAACTATTCGTGTAACTTTGGCCAGTCCGTCTCTTTCAGCCCAAGCCACCTCAAAGGGATGTTGTTGTGGGGAAAATAAAAGGAGGGAGGAGGATTAGGCCTGCGAACTGCTTTGAGTTGTTTATAAAAATAATACAGTCAAAATAAAAATAAAAATCTTAAAAAACAAAAGGCAGCCGGAGAGCCTTCAGTGCAGAACTGAAATCTATCCCAATAGCCATGATCTGCTCTCCTGAAATTTATATTTTCACTCAAAACAATATTTCTCTAGTTTTTTTTTGTTTTTTTCTTCTTCTTCTATTTTCACTGAATAGTCTTTAAGGGTTAGGCAAAAGAACATTAGCAAACCAATGTGTGAACGAGCTGAAATTCACTTACCTATTATTACCCAATTGTGTGTGTGTGTGTGTGTGTTGTATGTTACCACAACATTTCTTTTTGAGTTTTAACAGGAAATCCCAATCAAGCTGGGTAGACTTGAGGCAGAATTCAGACCCAATTAATTCTATAAAAAGCTCTTTTAGCCTAAGAGCCTTTCTGGGACCTCTTTGTTCCTCTTAAATGGGCATCAATTACATTAATTCAGAAGAAAACTCAAGACACACCATCAGCAGAATTGCCCTTGGGTGACCTGCAAGGGAATATTGATGGGGGAATATTAAAAAGCAGCTGTTAATGGGGAGTTTTCTTCTTCCTTCTGAATTGACCAAGTACGGAGCATCCATATTTTTTCCAAATTGGAAATTGCAAGTGAGGCACGCGCGCACGCTTTGATCAAATTGCCCCTGGAAGATTAGCGGGTTAAAACTATCACAGGTGTTAACGTCTGCGCATTAATTTCCCCCGGTGGAAATTCAGATCTTGGGAAAGGGAACAGCTGTTTTCCAGGGCAACAGGCAGACGGAATCCGAGACTGTAATTTCTGGTTGAGACGTGATTGACAAATATTGATATTTTTGTATTTATTATCAAGGGAAAAGGTTCCCGGTCTAGTAACTAAACTTCAGTACGGGCTCCAGAAATGGCAAGTGCTGCGCATAAACCATGCCAAAGCTGAAAATCAGAGTGAATCAATTTAATGTTCGGTCAAACAAAGCAAAAAAAAAAAAAAAAAAGGTGAAAGATGGCTGAGTGACTTTGGGCCAATCACCAGGAGAGGTTGGGAGTTCTAGTCCCACCTTAGGCAGGAAAGCCAGCTGGGTGACCTGGAATCAGTTCTTCTACCTCAGCCCAGCCCACCTCACAGGGCTGTTGCTGTGAGGAAAATAGGAGGAGGAAAGTACGCTGGATGTATTTGCTGTCTTGAGTCATTTGTATTAAAAGAACAAAAGTGGGGTATCAATAAATAACCAGGCAGTGATTTTCAGGCTAGATTAGGAAAAAGTTGATTGAAAGAAGGATCAGAAGAATTCTAGGGCCAGCCAGCGTCAACGGAAGATAATTCCTTGCTAAGTCAAGGATGTTCTGCCACAAAAGGATGCAAACAAAGAAGGGCCCAAGTATTTTGCACTAAAAGTTCAGAGAAGAGCAACTAAGAGGATTAAAGGCCTGGAGACTCAGCCGTGCGAAGAACGGCTGCAGACGTTTTGGGTCTGGCTAGTCAAGAAAAGAAGAATTAGGGGTGACATGATAGCACTATTTCAGAAATTTGAGGGGCTGCCACAAAGAAGAGGGGAGGGCTGTCCACTTATTTTTCAAAGCACCGGAAGGCAGGACAAGAAGCAATGGGTGGAAACTAATTGGAGAGAGAAGCAACCTAGAACTAAGGAGAACATTCCTAACAACGAGGACAATTCACCAGTGGAACCACTGAAGTGGGTTGGACTAGAAGACCGCCAAGGTCCCTTCCAACTGTATTCTGATTGATGGCTTATTGTACCTTATGGCTATCATTTAAGTGTTGTACCTTATAATTCTTGATGAATGTACCTTTTCTTTTTATGTACGCTGACGGCATATGCCCTAAGAAAAATTCCTCGTGTGTCCAATCATACTTGGCCAATGAAGAATTCATTCAAGGACCCAAAACCCTGCAAAAGGTTTCCAAGCTGAATGGGGAAACTCCTGAGTGAAGACCAAGAAGTGATGGTTTGGGAAGGGGGGGAGAGAGGGGTTGGCTAAACCAACTTCCCTTCCCCACCAAGTGGGGGCTTCTCACCTTTTCCTTGGTGAGGTCCTCGTCGCCTTCGGGCTGCTCCACCCCAAATTTGTTGTCCATCTCTTCTCCTCCCTCACAGATGTTCTTCCCTTTGCAGAGATCGTAGACGTGGGTCAACCGCTTCTTCGGCTGGCCTTTGGATTTAGTCAAGATATCCTTGATTTTCGGATTGTTCTGCCAGGAGGAGAAGGGAAAACATACAGGAAATGACGCCCGCGGCTTCACAAGACAGGACAAGGAAGGGCATGGAATGCCAGTAGTCTTCGCCTTTATTTACCGTTTCCCCGAAAATACGACCTACCCTGAAAGTAAGTCCTAGCTTGGTTTGTTTTTTTTTTACACGTGCACCCAATGTAAGCCTTACCCCCAAAATAAGCCCTAATTAAGATCCCACCTACTCCAGAGTGGACGGGTACAAATTAAGCTAGGGTGGGAATGGGTGGAGCTGCCCTACTTCTTACCTTTGGACAGGTGTAGCCAGGCCTCGCACCCCTCAACACCTGCCTTGCCGGACCGTTTCTTCTGCAGCCAGCAAGGCTTGCAAAGGCTTTGCCTGAAGGCCTCTGGAGCTGATGACTCTGGATTGATCCGAAGTTATCAGCTATTATTGTCTGCCAAGGCCTTCAGGAAAACCTTGCCAGCCGCAGAAGTTCCTGAAGGCCTCGGGCAGCCAAAAGGAGGCTGAAGGCTATGTGCGCAAGTGAGATTGGCGGAGGACATTCCCCGAAAATAAGGCCTGGTGCTTTTTTGGGTGGTTAAAAAAAAATTTAAGACAGGGTCTTATTTTCGGGAAAACATGGTATTTTTAAAATTTATTGGTCGCCCTTCTTATAAGAAGGTAACTCTGATACTCTGACTTACAATCTTAAATCTACAATCTTAAAAAGATGACTAAATATACCAAACTGAAAAGACAATAAATAAAATACAGGGGGGTCCTTGACTCACAACAGTTCGTTTAGCGATCAAAGTTACAACAGCAGCTTACAAAAATAACGTTAGGGCAGTTTTTCCACACGTGCAACCATGGCAATTGACTCGCATTTATGACGGTCATAGCATCCCTGGGGGGATCACATGATCCCCTTTTGCAACCTCCCGAGAAGCAGAGTCCCCGGGGAAGCCCTTAACAACCGTGTGAGTAACTGAACTGCAGGGATTCATTTAACAACAGTGGCAAGCGAGGTCATAAAATGGGGCTTAAATCTCACTTCAATCAATGTCTCGCTTAGCCACGGGCTGAGCTGTGGTCGTAAGGGCTAAAAATCCCGACTTCGACCTTTTCTCTCGGGGTTCAGCTGCCATGTTGGGGAAGCGGAGGTGCCTCGTTACTCACCGAGTCGACCAGCAGTTTGGAGCAAAAGAAACAAACGCACCGAAGGACTTTCATGGTTTTTCCTAAAAAGCCGACATGGAAGACCGGCTTGGCCAATTCGATGTGGCCAAAATGGCCGGGACATTCGGTCATGTTGCCTGCGGAGAGAAACAGGAGGCAGTGATCATAAATCATCTTTGAACAACCCCATAATCCCTTGCAGGGTGGAGTCTGGGCCACTAGAGCTAGCAGGGTGTTTACTGGCCGGATGCCCTTCCCGTTGCCAACGCGGAGTTTTGTTCGGCGGATACATTCTCATCGCGCCCAGAGAGAGAAAAATATCTGCCTCCCACCTAGGATCGAACCCACAGCCTCCTGATTGTGAGGAGAGAGCTCCAACTCCAGGCCACCCCACCGCTCTCAAACAGGAGGCGGTGATGTCCCCGGACATATTGGCCCACCACCCAGATGGGGGCACGGCCGGGGTCCTCACCTGCGCACGTCTGGCACCGCCCGGTCCTTTCGATGACCCCCTGGCGAGGATCCATCAGCCCTCCGAGTTTGGGGCGACCACCTTCCGTGGTCTCTGGGTACTTGATGCCCGTTTCGGTCACCGACATCCGTTTCTAGAAATTGCAAGCAAAGAAGCGGGTGAGTGCCGGGTGCTGGGAAGGATGGGCCTCTGGTTAAAAAAATGTGAACGTGCCACAAAGTAGTGGCAACTCCAACGAGCCAGAGAGGAAATTAATACTTGGGGGGAGAAAAGACTACAAGTGAAAAGGCAGAATGTAGGCCGGCCTAGTGGTTAAGGAAGCAGGCAAAAAACTGGGAGACTGGGAGTTCCAGTCCTGCCTCAGGTATCAAAGCCAGTAAAGCTGGATGACTTTGGGACAATCGCCATTAGGCGATAAAAGAGTTTTCTAGTCCTAGAATTGTATTTGCACAAAATTGGAAAAGTGAAGATATTCCTACGGATGAGAATGTGATTAGGAAAATATTAGAATGTGCAGAAATGAATAGATTTAACCCTTGCAATTAAGAAGAACAAACTGAATATTAGATGACATGGGAATTATTTTATCAATTAGAAAATTGGAAGCTAGAAATAAAAGCAGTGAAATATAGAAAGTATGTCACAACAGATATGTATACGCTATGACTGTTATTGATACGATTAGGTTTACTATGATATTATTAGAAGACATGTTAAGAGGAAGAAATGAATAGGTTTGTTATATATATTATTGTAAGATTAGAAAATTAATACCAATGTGCACTGTGGTAACTTTTGATTGCTACTGCACAGAGATATTTGTAACTAGACACACTGTTTAATGGAAGATGGAATGTTTATATTTAAAAAAAAAATTTTTTTTTAAGAGTTTTCAAGTCCTGCCTTAGGCATGAAAGCTACCTGGGTAACTTTAGGTCAATCACCAGGTGATGGAGACTTATAATCCCACTTTAGGCATGAAAGCCAGCTGGGTGACTTTGGGCCAATCACCAGGTGATGGAGAGTTCCACCTTAGCCATGAAAGCCACCTGGTTGGCCTTGAGCCAGTCCCTCTCTCTCATCCCAATCCACTTCCCAGTGTTGTTGTGGGGAAAATGGGAGGGAAATGTGTTGGATATAGTTGCCATATCTTTATTTATATAGAAATAAAAAGGTAGCTTATAAATAAAATAAAATATAGTTAAATAAAACCTGATTACTCATCTCTTTTAAACCAGATTTACTTGTCAAAGGGATTACTAGGGAGCCTCAATAATTTTCAAATTGTCACAACCCACGTTTAACAAGATGATACAAATTGTCACAACTCTGGTTTAACAAGATATTTTGCTAACTGCAGAGGGAAAAACAATTGATCCACATCATTGGCAGATATATTTGACAATCTCAGCTACCCCACACACAGGATGGGGCTTTTTGGAAAAAAAAAAAGAGAAGGGGAACTTGAAATCTGATTTGGCAGAATTTTGGACCAAAAAGACTTAAGGATTGAACAAAACAAAGCCCAGGAAGCAGTACTGTGGAATAAAAAAAGTTGGTAGACTGAATTTTATTTGTTAAACTTATATGTTGCCCATCTCACTGTTGCAGTGACTTTGGGCACTTACAATGTAACAAAAAAAGTAAATACAGAACTATACAAAACAAAGGGGATTCCATAATAAAACAACTTTGTAGCTGCTGAGTAACTATGGGCCAGTTCCCCCACCCCTCTCTCTCAACCCAGACTACCTCACAGGGTTGTTGTGGGGAAAAGGATTAGGAATAATCCCTGCTTTGAGTGACTTATAAAGTAATAGAGGAAGAATAAAAATTAAGTAAACCAATCTGAAGTTCCAAGCAAGCAAACTCTTTGAAGATTGCCAAGGCTGCCAACTTGCCCGCCCAATTACTCTGGATAGTGAGACAAACGGCATATAAAATAATTTTGATATTTTGGAATAACACACAATTGGAAGACACAATTGAAGTTGGTGGCAGAAATCTTTAAATGGCAGAATTAGGCAAGGATCACCTTTGGCCCTGATCTTTATCAAGCCCCACTCTTTTAAAAATCAGGATTAAAAGAAATGGGGATTGGGGGGAGAGAGCGAGAGAGACCCCAATCCAGAGTGAAACCATTTCTCAAAGGAAGGCCACTGACACCAGATACTTTGTCTGGAAAGAGCCATTTGCACTTGGAAAAACTGCAATCTTCCCAAAAGTGAGAGGAGGGGGGCATTTGGGAGAATGGGGTGGTCACAGCCCCCCTTCTAAGTAACTCAAGATTCCCCCCTCCAAAATGCATTTTTGTTTTTTGCAAAGAAGGATTTACACTTACCAAAAAAAAACCTTGCAAAGACCTCCCGAAAAAGGGCAGGGGGCTGCTCGGGAGAGTTGTTGGAGTCATCAAAAACCCCTAAAATCCAAGACACCCCCCTCCTCAAATTACGATGCAAAGCAGTTGTTTTTTTAAAAAAACCATTACTTTCTCTTTCTTTTGCAGAGAGGCACTGGGTACTTGCAAAAACTTGCAAAGCCCCCTCCCAAAAAAAGAGGAGGCACTTGAGAAAGTGGGGTCCAATAACCCTAATTAACTGAAGACCATTCACCCCATGTTTTTCTTTGCAAAAAGCACTGCCACTTGTTGCAAAAAACTTGCAAACTGCCTCAGTTTGCAAGTTTTTTAGAGGTGCTTGCAAAGAAGCATTTGGCACTTGCAAAAACTTGCAAAGCCCCCAGAAAGAAGGGGGCACCTGAAAAAGTGGTGGGGGTCAAAGAACCCTCTAAGTTAACTGAAGACCCTTCCTCCCCGTTTTTCTTTGCAAAGAAGCACTGACACTTGTTGCAAAAAAAACTTGCAAATTGCCCCAAGGAGGAGCGGGTTGCAAAAGGCATTTGGCACTTGCAAAACCCCAGAAAGATGGGGCGCTTGACAAAGGGGTGGTGTTGGAGAATCCCCCCTAAGTTAACTGAAGACCCTTCCCCCCTCATCTTTTCTTGCAAATTAGCACTGATAAACTTGCAAGCTGTGCGCCACCCCCCAAAGAAAGAGGGGGAGGGGCTGCTTAGGACAGTCTGATTGGGGGGGGTCACAGAAACCACCCTAAGCAGCCCAAGACCCCCCTTCTCCCCACTCCCCAAATTCCGATGGAAAAGGAAACTTTGGATACCCCCAAACCCACACCACCCACCGCCACCCCAAACGTTGGGCCACCCACCATCTCATCCGGGCTGAGGATGCCGAATTGCACGCGCTTGATGGTGCGCAGCGGGCACGCGCTGTCCCCGGAGGGCGCGCCCCCGTGCATCTTGGCGGCCCCTTTTTTCCCCTCTCGTCCGCCGCCGCTTTTTTTTTTTCTCTTTTCCCAAAGTCACGTGATGACGCCGCTGCTGCTGCTGCTGCTGCTCTGCCTCCGCCTTAGTCCGTCACCAGCCCGGAAGAAGCCACAGCAGCCGCCGCCGGCCCTTCCCCCAACACTCCGGGTTTGTTTGTTTTTGTTTTACGCCGCCGTCCCGAGCTCTGTCCCCCGGGGAAGCGTCCGGCTTCTCGCCACGCCGTCGGGAAAAGAGAATCGACGCGCCGAAATACCAATTTGCCCCGCCACGCGACCACGTCCAGCCGCTTCTTCCCTCCCTCCCGTCCTCTCCCTCCGCGCTCTCCGGCGCGACTGAGCGAAGTGGCGCCGTCGCCGCCTTTATATAGCTTCGCTCCTCCCAACACGGGGCTACAGGAGTACAACGGCAAGGGCGAGGACGCCGAAAGGGGCGGGGCTGCGTCTGCGTCGTCTCCGAACGAGAGGGGGCGTGGCTAGGACCCGAGGGAAAACAAGAAGGAGAGGTGGCGCCGGGGAAGGAGGAAAGATCGAACCAAATGTAAGGGGGCGGGAAGAGAAGGAAATGTACATTAATGATAGAAATATAATTTAGACTTTCGTGCAATTTTATTTTTGGGGCGATCCAACTGGATCCTTCTCGGTTTGCGTAACTTTCAGCTCAGTCATGCTGTTTAATTTTGATTTTTTTGTAAACGCCTATTGAGCAGAGATCCGAAATGTGCATAAGGCCACTTGGACTAGGAAAGTAATTAGGTTATTTGAAAAGCTCGGATAAAATGTTATTTGGCGTGCTTGCTAGAATTATTTGGGGGTTTTCAAATAAACTATTTTCAGTAATGCAATGGAAGCATATATTTTTTTGCAAAGTTAGAAATAACGATTCAAAAACCTTATTCATACCTTGTCATAAGGACAATTTCTTTAATTATTCTGCTCCCCCCCTTTTGCTAATGGTACAGTCCTTACGGAAGAAGGCTCCTTTCCCGAAGATTTCCGAGGCACCTCGTTGACTATTCATGATTGCGAAAGGCGGGGAAACAAAGCCGCTCCTTGAGAGCAGGGGGTGTGTCCCCCCCATGCCGAACTTTTCCGAAAAGGGCCGAAGTGGCCCCGAGGGTGGAGAGTCGGTTGCCTCACAGAGCCAGCTTTTGTCGAGCGCGAAGTCGAGGCGGATGGAACGCTCCGAGCAGCGGCCTGCAAGGCCTCGCGCTCGCGTGATTCTCTTGGCCACGGAGAGGCGCTCGCTCGCCCGGCCACTCCGCTTCGGAAAGCGCGCTGCTTCGGGGCCTACTTCCACAACTGACTCGGGCCTTGGCGGAAAGGCTCCCGAGAGCGTCTTTGGGGGT
Organism: Notechis scutatus; assembly: GCF_049901735.1. NCBI lineage: Eukaryota > Metazoa > Chordata > Lepidosauria > Squamata > Elapidae > Notechis > Notechis scutatus. The sequence continues at coordinate 120,258,956 of NC_142025.1, forward strand.
ACGGAGGGCTAAAATTTAGCGGAATTACGGGGAGGCCGGAACGGGTGAATTAACCTACCAGAGGAGGTTGTAAGGGGGACGATTTATTTGCGAAGGGGCGACTTGGGGGAGTCAGGGCGTTGCTGCTATGGAGGGTGAGTGGGCTTCTGATAGGAAGGGTGAGGGAACTCCGTCCTGAGGTGAAAATTAAAGGGTTCTGTCTGAGGAAAGCCTGAGGGGAGTGGGTTTGAGGGGGCAGGGAGGACGTAAATTATGAGGGACCTTCAAATATGGGGCTCGGGGGAGGAAGCGATCTGTGGGGCTGCTGCGGGCACGAGGTGTGAGGGAGAACAAATTTGGGGGAAATGGAGAAACGGAGGGGGGTTAATAAGGGGGTTGGGGGGCAGGAAGGGAGACTGAGGGGCTCAATGTGTGGGGAGGGGGAGATTAAAGGGGGCAGAGAGGGGCCTGGAGTGCCAGATTGAGGGGTGCCTAGGTAAAAAAAGGGGGTGCCCCCATTCTATGGGCCAGGCTTTCCACCATAGGGCTCTTACGGGGCTGCTTTTTAGGCTTGTTTTCAACCCCAACGCAATAAAATCTGGATGAGGAGAAAAGCAAAATATATACATTGTATTTTTGTATTTTGTAACCAATGCTTGCTTCCCCCCACACCCCCTTTTGTTCCTGCTTTCTTTCCCTTTCCTGGCGATCTTTTATCTTCCTTTGTCTTTTTTTTACAGGATTCTAATCCTAATAATGATGAAAAAATGGTGGAGGGAGAAATTTAAAAGATATATTTTGTATTTTTACAGCCCTGAAAAAAGTGGGAAGCCAATGCATGTCGTTTTTCCTCTTTCCTCCTCGCTTCTTCCTCTTTCTTTCCCTGATGTCTTTATTTTTAGGTTTATTTTACAGGGTTAGAATATCAATAAATGAATTTATTTTTTTAAAAAAGCTGGAAAGGGGAGCAAATAAATTGCCAGAAGTTATCTGTGTGTGCGTCTTTGTCTACAAATAACCATTTTTAAAACTAGACATACCAACCTTCTTTGTTTGTTTTCTATTATTTTGCTTTTGTTTAAACTTCCTCTTTATTTTTTTAAGATGGGAGCTGCCTAAAGTAGCCCCATGGTGAGATTTGCGGGCAAATATTTATTAATAAAATTTATTAGCTCCCCATCTTACCATAGGGTAACTTTGGGAAGCTTATAGTCATAAAAATGTACATGGACCTTAAAACATAAATTGGAACTAAACATTAAAATCTTAAGGACATGTGGGTGGAATTGGGATCTGTTAATAACACCTCCACTATGCTATTATTAAATTTAATAATTCACTGACCCTTTAATTTCTCTATTTAAATACAGGTAGTCCTTGGGTTATCACCACAATTGAGCCCAAAAATTCATTTGTTAAGTGAGATTTACCCATTTTACGACCTTCCTTGCCACAGTTGTTAAGTGAATCGCTGCAGTTGATAAATTAGTCACTTCCCCATTGACTTTCCTTGTCAGAAGGTTGCAAAAGTTGTCAAGCATCTGAATTTTGATCGCATGACCATGGGAATGTAACTCTGAAAAACGGCCATAAGTGTGAAAAATGGCATTTTTCAGTGCCATTGTAACTTTGAAAGGTCACTAAACGAACTCTTGTAAGTGGAGGACTCCCTGTAGTGGCATAGCAATTTTTTTTTGAGGATTTTTGGCAGAAGGAGAATGAATTGGGATATGCCAAAAATGGGATATTCAGGAAAAGAGAAAAAGAATCTGAAAGGATCTTGATAGTCCAAGAGACGGATGGAAAAATCAAAATAAGATATTGTCGGTACACTCGGGCTGATGTTTGCATTCCTAGCACGGGCTTCTGTTTTCAGCAAAAGTTTGAAGGAGAATTATAAGACAATGCACAGATAAAATATATGCAACACCTTCAAAATCTGGGGGGGGGGGAAAATGACTGGCAGGCTTTTGGGAGGGAAGAAACAACCGCTCCGCATGACATACAAACATGGAGGGTCCCAGGGAAACTGCTATGCTAAACTGTCATGTGGTTGGTCTGATTTTTGCTGTTGTGTGTTGTGTGGATGCAGGTAGTTGTGATTTGTTAAATTACATGCCTCTCATCTTCTTCAAGCAATTCTGTGCTGCTTCTGATGTCATAAATAACTATAAGACAATCAAAAGTTTAAACCATTGGATGTTAAAAGTTTAATCGGTTTTCTAATTTTTTATTTATGCCTGGATCCTGTATATGAGGGGGTCCTTGTTGCTCTCTGAGCTTGGTGGTTTTGTTGCATATGTTTTTGTTCAAACTGATCATGTCATTACAATGAGCACTGATGATGTTACCTAGTTGGGTCATGAAATGTCTGCAAGAAAACCAAGACCAGAGAGTACCAAGGAGCTCTCATTTCAACCCTGAGCTACAAATGTTCTTTCTCAGTAATCCTGTTTATTTCTGACTTTCTGTCCACCTCAGCAGAAAGGCAGAATCTGTTACTTAGGATTAAACCTAGTTCAGAAGTCACAGGAATTCCAGAAGATGTTTTAACACCTGGGAAGCAGTGGTGATGTACCTCTGGATTGTCACCAAGGCTACGCAGATTGCAGCTGTGAAATTGCAAAGAAGAATCCGGATTAAGGGCATTTTTGCTCATCTATTTCAAATAACTAGGATCTGCAGTGTGTAAAAACCATTTCCCCCCCCAGAATCTGGGATCCAAACAGCAAGTATGCCAACTCTAATTGAAACTCTAAACTGCATTTTAAAAGGCTATAAATATTTCTTGGTGTCACCAGCCCACCATCAGTTCCTAGAGAAGCTATTAACCATCTTAATTGAATTAGATTTGTGTAGAATGGCACACGTAGCCTTGATTCCATGTTTATGGAAGGATTCTGGGAAATGGAGTCCACTCATCTTAAACAGTGGCTTATGTTTGAAAAACATTGATTTAGACCTGGGTGTCTAACCTTGGCAGCCTTAAAGGTGTGGACTTTGACTCCTAGAATTCCCTGTCCATCTGGCTGGGGAATTCTGGGAGTTGAAGTCCACAAGTCTTAAAATTGTTAAGGTTGGACACCCCAGATTTAAAAAAATAATAGAATATTTCCTTGATATATCATGTTCCACTGGCTTTCGAAAGCAGTTAATAGTTTAACTAAACCAGACCATAAACACGAGGGGAAAATCTTATTAAAGCAATTTTTTTTGGTGCAATTACAAGCTTTTAAGTCTCAAAAAAGACAGTGAAAAATGCAAAATAAAGATTTTTTTTTTTTAAATACAGGGTCATCCTTAAGGCCGCAACGGGGAACCAGAATTTCTGTTTGCTAAACGAGGTTGTTCAGTGAGTCCCACCCAATTTTACAACCTTTCTTTGTTAGGGTTGTGAATCACTGCAGTTGCTAAGTGAATCAAGGGGTCACTAAGCGAATTGGGCTTCCTTCCCTCCCCCCCAAAAAAACTTCACCAGCTGGGAAGGTTGCAAATGGCGAACCCCATGGTGTGGGTTACATACCAGTTGCTTGAATTTTGATCACACGAGATGTGGCAATGGTTGTAAATGCAAGGACCTGACATAAATTTCTTCCCAGCGCTGTGATAACTGGTCACTAAACAGAACGGTTGTAAGTTGAGGACTACCTATGCCTGGAGAGTCCCTTCTCCCCTTTTTTATCATTTTGAGCAGAGTATTCATTCGTTGCTGCAAACAGCTTGGCTGCAAAGTTCTGCATGGGGGGGAAAACGGAATCATGGATTATAAATTACAGCCTGTAGGGAGGCCGGAAACCAGGAGAGGAGAGTTCTAGTTCTGCCTTAGACACAAACCCAGCTGAAGGACCCTGAGCCAGTCACTTGCTCTCAGCTCTAATAGGAGCAACTCACTGGACCAAGGAAATAATAAATAAATAAATAAGGAGTCGGAAGGGACCAACCCATAATCTCAGGCAACGGGCTGCCCAGTCTTTTCTTAAAAGCCTCCAGTGATGGAGCACCCACAAGTTCTGGTGGCAAGCAGTTCCAGGGGTTAATTATCACTGTTAGGAAATTCCTCCTTAATTCCAGGTTGCTTCTCTCCTGGATTAGTTTCCACCCATTGCTTCTTTGTCCTGCCTTCGGGGGCTTTGGAGAATAGGTGGACCCCCTCCTCTTTATGGCAGCCCCTCAAATATCGGAAGATCGTGTCCCCCTCCAGCCCTTTTCACCAGACTACACCAAACTCAAAATGGAGAGACTAATCCAGGAAGTGGCCAAGAATCAGAATATTATAAAAGCCCGGAAGTTGCCAAAAAGGAAAAAAGGCAGCCAAGGCAGGGAAAAAGAAGCCCCAAAGCACCTGGGAGCTGCTGGAGCCTGCGTGTTTGAAGGGCGTGAGGATCGTGCCGAGAAAGATCCGTGCTTTGGGTTTTTTGTTTTTGTTTTTTTTAAAGCGGAGGCCGGGCTGGTGACGTGGTTCCTTCGGGCCTCCTGCCGCTGCTTTGGGCCTCCGCTAGAGGGCGCGAGGCGCTCGCGGACCTTTCTCTGGCTCGCTCGCGGCCATTCCACCCAGGCTGGGATGCCTGCCAGCCAGCTCAGCTCGGTCCTTCCAGGCTGCAAATGGCCGCTTAAGGAGGCAGGCGCCCATATTCTGTGAGCGGGTGCCGAGGAGGGGTCAACGGGCAACGATGGCAAACAACTCCAGAAGACCCTGAACGCTGTGGGTTTTGAATCCGAACAGAACCGGAAGGGCGTTTTAGAGGTCTTCTAGTCCAGCCCCCCGCCTGCTCCATACCACTTCACGCAAGTGTCTGTCCTGTTTTTCTGAAACACCGCCTGCCTACCCACAACTTCTGGTGACAAGCTGTTCCACTGGTTAATAGTCCTCACTGGCTAGGAAGTTTCTCCAGGTTCGAATTCAGCAGGATTGGAATTCGGTCCAAGGCGCTTGCCTTCTTGCAATCACCCCTCCTCTCTTTGCAACCCCCCAGGTCCAAAATCTCATTCTTCGTTGCGAGACTCCACCTCCATTGTAGAATAGGAATAGAATGGAATATAGAATAGAATAGAATATAGAATACCATATATAATCTTTTTTTCTATCTCTATAAAAACGAAAGACCCCTCACGCATCATCACAAAATCTCCACAATCGTAAAGCCTACAAACTTGAAATTTGGCCCATATGTTCCTCTTGGCTTCTAGGTGCTCACTAATTTAGAGCATTTAGAGAGTATTTCCTATATTATTATTATTATTGTTGTTGTTAACAGGCTCTGATGCTAAGGAGTTCTACTCCCCCTCCCCACCTGGAAAGAAATCTCTTCCAAATGCAAAACACAAGCAGAGGAATTTCAGTTTCAGAGCACCAAGCAGCTTCAGTACAGAACAGTTCAGCTAAGCCACGCCCAGGCTCCTTTTGCTGCCTCCTTCTTGCTCACATGGCAAATACTCTTTCAGTTTCCACACAGCCCTCAACTATCTCACCCACTGACAGGACGCTAGCCAGATGAATACCGATGGATGCTGGTAGGCCGAGGCGGAATTTTTCCCTCTTATTTCCCTCCCCAAAAACTAAGCCCCACCACAGAGTTTCGTAGCGGGTATCAAGGTAGAGTAGAGTGGAACAGAAAAGCTGGAAGGGATCTTGGAGGTCTTCTAGTCCAACCCCCAAGCAGATCTTTACAGAATCATATAGCATATAGAATGGAATGGAATAGAAAATATGGAATGGAACAGAATAGAATAGAATAACAGTTGGAAGGAACCTTGGAGGTCTTCTAGTCCAACCCCTTGCCCAGTCAGCAAACTCTACACCAGACAAATGGTTTTCCAATCTCTTCTTGAAAACTTCCAGTGTTGGAGCATCCACACCTTATTTATTTATTTATTTGATTTGCCAATTGTTTACAAGATAATAAGTATAAGCGTATACATAGTTGTGAATACATGAAATGGGTACATATAAGAAAAATAAAAGAATAAGAGAAACAATAGGACAGGGACGGTAGGCACGTTGGTGCGCTTATGCACGCCCCCTACAGACCTCTTAGGAAAGGGGTGAGGTCAATAGTAGACAGTCTAAGGTTAAAGTTTTTGGGGTTTGGACCCCTTCTGGAGGGGGTCCCCAAAGGACCTTTTCCACCCCACCCACGCCATCATCTCCCTTTCCCCACCAAGTTCTGCCTTCCAATTTGGAAATCTGTAAGTATCCATGCCATCTGGCGGTGTCCGAGCTCTCCAGCCTGGAAGTGCCTCTGATTACATTTGCATGTTAATTAGCTGTCCTGGATGCCAGGCCCCTCCCTCTCCCCCCTCCCCCTCCTTGTCCCCTCCCTCCCCCTTCTCCTTCTCCCTCTCCTGTTGAAATCTGTTTCCTAAACCAGCCCCAAATCCATTTCTCAAATTTCTTCCCTGCATGGGAACCGAGGGCAGCCAACCTGGCCGACTTTCTAGTCCTCATGAAGGAGAGTCCCCTGATCGAGAGAACACTTTGGGGGAGGAAAGTGGGGGAGGGAGGGGGAACGGAAGGCTGCCTCTTGTTGTTTCTCAAATCTCAGCCGGCCCCGGGGGCCCGCTGAGTCATAACTCTGGAATTTAGCAAAATAACCAGCCCTTTGCGGTCGACGCTGCTGCCGCCGGCCAGAGAGAAGGATGCCTTGGAAAAGGAGCCGACCTGCCAGGAATTGGGAAATTCGGGGGAGGGGGGAAATAACCCGTTGATGCATCAGGTTCCTTTGGCAGACCTGAGGGGGGAAAAAAGAGAAACGATGAGAAGATGCTGCCTTTGTGCTTTAAAAGGAGAAGGGCTGGTTTATAATCTGCGAGAAATTCCATTTTCATGTCCATTTGTGGGCCGGGCGCCATGCCGTAACCTCCTCTCTTCCTTCTTTTTCTAAAGCACTAACTCGATCCCCGTGCTTCGCTACGAAACTATGTGGTCGGGCTTAGTTTTGGGGGAGGAAAATAAGGGGTGGGTGGGAATTCTGCCTCTGCCTACCAGCATCCATCGGTATTCATCTGGCTAGCATCCTGTCAGTGTGGGAGAGAGTGGAGGGCTGTTTGGAAACTGAAAGAGTATTTGCTGTGTGAGCAACAAGGAGACAGCAAGGAGCCTGGGCGTGGCTTAGCTCAACTGTTCTGGACTGAAGCTGCTTGGTGCTCTGAAACTGAAGCTCCTCTGCTTGTGTTTTGCCTTTGGAAGAGATTTCTTCCCAGGTGAGGAGGGGGAATAGAACTCCTTAGCATCAGAGCGTGTGAATAATAATAATAATAATATAGGAAATACTCTAAATGCTCCGATGGTCATTTGGAAAAATCCTTTCTTAGGGAGCCCCTAGAAGCCAAGAGGAACAGACGTGCCCAATTTCAAGTTTGTAGGCTTTATGATTCTGAAGATTTTGTGATGATGCGTGAGGGGTATTTCGCTTTTATATAGATGGATGGAAGGAAGGAAGGAAGGAAGGAAGGAAAAAGAAGAAGGAAGATGAAGGAGAAGGAGAAGAATAGATTTTGGCTGGCATTGCCAAATTAACCAGGATCGTCTAAATTGCCGTAGAGAACCAGAATGAAATGGTCCCAAGGGTAACCAGAGGTCATTTAGGAGAAACGGGGCACTCCTTGACTTAGGACCACAATCGCGCCCAATGTTTCTGTTGCTAAGCGAGACCTCCCTCGAGTGAATTTTCTCCCCGTTTGGCCCCCTTTCTTGCCCGCCGTTCTTAAGTCCGTCGCTGCCGTTGTTTGGCAACATGGTTGTTAAGCAAATCCGGCTTCGTGGCTGGTCGCAAAAGGGGATCATGTGACACACACACCCCCGGACACGGCGACCGTCGTTAAATAGGAGTCAGTGGCATTTTAATTCAGAATAGTAGACTCTCCAGAATTGTAGACTCTGGACCTTTCTAGATCTAGAAGTTTTTCAAGCTTAGGGCATTGAAGCAGTTTGGACTTCAACTTCCAGAATTCCCCAGCCAGCATCGCTGGCTGGGGAATTCATCGCTGGCTGGGGAATTCTGGGAATTGAAGTCCACAAAGCTTAGCTAAGTTTGAATAATGCTAACCTAGATCGAGAATTGTTCTGGGCCCAAACAATTTGCATTTTCCAGTTTGTTCCACAGCCACCTGGATGCTATCCTGGTTTATTGTACAGATTCCTGAATATTAACCCGGTTCTGTTTGTACAGTCTCAAGTTGGCTTGCCAGCGGTGCCCCATTTTTTAATCCTCTCCTTAAGGAGGGCTTCTAGATTCACCCCTGCTTCAAATCCTCCAATCACTTCCTCTCTTCTGCATACATATATCTGTTTTTCGTCCCTTCGTTTTCTCTCCTTTTTAACCTTCTGAATTGTTATAATCTCCCAAACTGGGATTTATTTGGAAGTTTTCACAAGCCAAATATCAGGCTCGGCTTCCGAGTCCTATAGATTGAGGCGCTCCTTCTATCTTTGCGTATAATAATAATAAATAATAACAATAACAATAATAAAGAAAATACTTGGTTGATACCTGGGATGCTGGCAGCAAACCCTATCAACCATCAGCGCCAGTCAATGATATGTGTGATACATTTTTAAATGTTCAGTTGACTGTTCCATGTTTAATGAATAAAAGAGATAATAATAACAATAATTATTAATTATTAATTTACTATTAATAAATAAAATAATAAATAGTAATAAAATAATAAAAATTAATAAAAACAAAACATAAAAAAATAAAATGGAGTTTCATGTTTAATAATAATAATAATAATAATAATAATAATAATAATAATAATAATAATAATAATAATAATAATAATAATAATAATAATAATGGTTGATACCTAGGATGCTGACAGCAACCTGTATCAACCATCAGCGCGAGTCAATGAGATTTGTGATATGTTTTTAAATGGTTAGTTGCCTGAGTTTCATGTTTAATGAATATAATAATAATAATAATAGATTAACCAGTACAAGCTGTCTTTTTAGCTGTGTGTACAGAAACAATCATAAATTCTCCAGTTTCTCAAATTTGATTTACTTTGGATTTGGGGGGGAGGGCAGGTTGAGGGGAAGCTCAACAATCAGGATTTGTGTTCCTTCCTGCATCCCATTGTGGAGCAGCGTTTCTCAAATCCTGGCCCCTTTAAGATGAGTGGACTTCAACTCCCAGAAATCCCCAGCCAGTGTGGAATTCTGGGAGTTGAAGTCTGCCCATCTTAAAGGGGCCAGCATGGGAAAAAAACACCCCGCAGACCGGATCTGAGGCCCAAACTTCTCCATCAAAATCGTTTTTTGGAAATCAACGCATCAGATGGAGACCAAGGGGCCCCCCCAGACCCCCATGTCCTCTTCCTCAATATACCCCAAACAGACCACAAATGCTAATTTGTGTGGGGACTGTCTCGTTCCTGGCTTCTCAGCACAGACCGAAAACACCGATGCTCTCTTCCACTCCACAGGTCAGCGGGTCTCGGAGTAACCATGCCGTCCGGATGTCCGGCAGCCTTGCCTTGGGCAGTGCTGCTTGCCAGGGACACCTCGGCAGATGGCGGCTTTGTGGCGCAGCTGAGATTTTCAGGAAACCAACAATGTCCTCATCTTGCATGGATCCGTTGGCTGGTTAGCCACCTCTGTTCTTCCACCAACTGCCACCAAGATTTTGGTTTGAAAAATTTGGCTACTGTTGCCCGCTGTTCTGTCGGATGGGACCTCCTGGCTGCCCCAGGGCCTCTGCCGCTCTTCTTCCTGGCCTCCCCATCTTGGTGGGGGGCCCGCTTGAACCCACTGCCTCCTTAATTGACTGGATCCCTCTCTGCTGTCCAATCTGCTGGTTGTTGCCCACTTCTACTGGATCCCTCTGATGTACAACCCGCTGGTTGGTGCCCGCTTTGGCCAACTGCCCCTTTAATCTACTAGATCCCTCCATGCTGTCCAATCTGCTGATGGGTGTCTACTTTTATCGACCGCCTCTTTAATCTACTGGATCCCTCTCTGATGTACAAACTGCCAGTGCGCACTTTGACACACAGCCTGGACAATCTACTCGATCCCTCTCTGCTGTACAATCTACCGGTTGGTGCCCACTTTGACCAACTGCCTCTTTAATCTACTGGAACCCTCTCTGATGTCCAATCTGCCAGTTGGTGCCCGCTTGGACCAACTGCCTGCTGGGTCTACTGGATCCTTCTGCTGTAACAGTTGGTGCCTACTTTGACCAACTGGCTCGCTGATCTACTCGCACTCTCCCTGCTGTTCAATCTGCTGGTTGGCGCCCACCGCTTTCACCCACCGCCTCCTTTAATCCACGCGATCCCTCTGTGCCGTGGAATACGGCGGTTGGTGCCTGCTTCGACCCGGGGCCTCCTTGGTGTGCTTGCCCTCCTGCTGCGGCACGATCGGTCCCTCCTCTTCGTCGGCTGGGTGGCAGCTGATGTTCTGGGCAGTGATGATAGCGATGCTGCCCAAGATGACGCCGGCCCCCATGATGTCGAAGGGCGTGACGGCCTCCCGTAGCACGTAGTACTGGACGGCCAGGGTGACGACCACTTCGGAGTGCAAGACGGCGCACACCAGCGCCGGGTGTGCCTTCGTCACGGCGTAGCTGGCGCACAAGAAGGAGAACAAAGCCAGGATGCTGATGGACACCACGTAAATCCAAGTGTACAAATCCAGCACCAGCACCGGCTCCTGGAAGAGGAACATCAGCGGGGAGCAAACCAGGCTGCCCACCACACCGAAGAGGAACGCCACGGTCATCAGCTTCGCTGGGAAGTCCAGCCTCCGGAAAATGATCAGCCCCAAGGCCAACGCCATGCCTCCTGAGCAGGCCAAGACGTAGCCGAAGGTGTTGTAGATCTGGGTGCTCTTGTCCAAACTCAACAGGTCCGGCACCACCATGATGATCAAGCCCAGCGTACTGCCCACCAGCCCGAACCAGTCGTAGCCGGTCAGCTGACTGTTCTCGATACAGAAGGCCAGCAGGACGGAGGAGATGGTGGAGGAACCCTTGCGCACAGTGGCGGCGTTGCCACTGGGCACCATCATGAAGGAGCTGTAGGCACAGCCAATGGAGATGACGTTAACCGAGGCATGGAGCAGGGTGCGCCAACGCACCTCTGGCGGCCCGAAACATGGCACCTTCCTGTAGCGCAGGTAGCCGGTGAATAGCAGGTGGAGACAGCAACGGAAGTACAGGATCTCCAGGGACGGCATCCCCGACGCTTCATTGACAATGCGGGTGAAGGGGGCCACAAAGCCGGCCGGCACGCCGCCCCCCAAGAGGGCCACCAGCAGCCCTTTCATGCTCTCGGAAAGGCGGTAACGATGCCAGGCAGGACGGCGAGGAGGCGGGCCAGGGGAGCAGGGTGGCGGGGAGAAGCGCAAGAGGTCGGACACAGTCCAAGTGCCTTTTCCGGAGGGTCCTGGGTCCAAAGCCACAGGGGGCATCTCGGGGAGTGACAGGCCCCAGGGCCCTTCCAGAACATGGATCCCAGCCTGCAGGAGAAAGAAGAAGACAGGGTGTCAGGATTCCAGCAATTGCCCTAATTAAGTCATGATTCTCGAGCCAAACTTTAAAAAACTTCAAAAGATTTATTAGGAGCGAACACGCCGGCATTAACCTACAGCATATGAAGCCAACTCTGGCATACGTAATTTACAGTCCCCTGTGACCCTGTTCCCCCCCTCCCCCCTGCTGGGTGTCTCATAAACCAGACTCTCCAATTGAGCCAGTTTACGGGCTGGGTGTCATTACTCACGTTCTCCAATTACGGACTGAGTGTCATCCATCACGTTCTCCAATTCAATATATTCCCGGGCAAAAGCTCTGGTATTTTAATTATACTCTTTTAAAGATAAAGGGTTGGAATGTGCTTCCGCTTTCCAACTGCTGCCCTGCTCTTCCCGATTTCCTTTCTTACTCCCCCTTTTTAATGGCAACTACTAAAACAAGCCTAGGAATGTTTTATGAGTTGACACACTGGAGGTTTTGAAGACAAGATTGGACACAATTGTCAGAAATATATAGGGTTTCTTGTTTGAGCAAGGGTTGGGCTAGAAGACCTCCGAGGTTCCTTACAACGCTTATTCTAAACAGCAGGTGAGTTGGTTAAAAAAAAAACATAATTGAACCAGTCCCTGGGGGATGGAAGTTCTTTTTGTATGCGTTACATTGGCCTTTTTGACTTTCTCCGCTTACGACCGTTGCAACATCCCCACGGTTCACGGGATCAAAATTCGGGTGACTGCCAACTGACTCGTATTTATGACAGTCGCAGAGTCCCGGGCGGGGTGGTGGTGGTCGTGTAATCCCCTTTATTGACCTTCTGACCCAACAAAGACAACGGGGAAGCCAGATTCACTTAATGACCGTATTACTACGTGATTCTGCAGTGATTCCCTTTAACAACTGGGGCAAGAAAGTTTGTCAAATGGGGCACTTGGGAATAATAATGATAATTTTGATAATAATGATAATAATAATAATGATAATTTTGGGTTGTGTTGTGGTCATAAGTTGAGGACCACCAATAGGCCTGGAAAGCAGCTGTCAAAGACATTTTTGTTTCTAGTTAATAACATTTTTAATCAGTTATATTTTCTAGTCAATGCCATTTTTCTAATCAATGCCATTTTCTAGTCAATGCCATTTTTAATCAATTACATTTTCTAGTCAATACCATTTTTCTAATCAATGACATTTTCTAGCCAATGCCATTTTTCTAATCAATTACATTTTCTAGTCAATACCATTTTTCTAATCAATGACATTTTCTAGCCAATGCCATTTTTAATCAATTACATTTTCTAGTCAATACCATTTTTCTAATCAATGACATTTTCTAGCCAATGCCATTTTTCTAATCAATTACATTTTCTAGTCAATACCATTTTTCTAATCAATTACATTTTCTTGTTAATACCATTTTTCAAATCAATTACACTTTCTAGTCAATGACATTTTTCTAATCAATGCCATTTTCTAGTCAATGACATTTTTCTAATCAATGACATTTTCTAGTCAATGACATTTTTAATGACATGTCTAGTCAATTACATTTTTCTAATTAATGCCATTTTCGTCAATGCCATTTTTAATCAATTACATTTTCTAGTCAATGCCATTTTTCTAATCAATTACATCTTCTAGTCAGTGACATTTTTCTAATCAATGACATTTTCTAGTCAATGACATTTTTCTGATCAATGACATTTTCTATGCCATTTTTAATGACATGTCTAGTCAATGCCATTTTTCTAATCAATGCCATTATCCAGTCAATGACATTTTTCTAATCAATGCCATTTTCTAGTCAATGCCATTTTTAATCAATTACACTTTCTAGTCAATGCCATTTTTCTAATCAATTGCTTCTAGTCAATGACATTTTTCTAATCAATGACATTTTCTAGTCAATGCCATTTCTAATCAATGACATTTTCTATTCAATGTCATATTCTAATCAATGACATTTTCTAGTCAATGACATTTTTCTAATCAATTACATCTTCTAGTCAATGACATTTTTCTAATCAATGCCATTTTCTAGTCAATGACATTTTCTAGTCAATGCCATTTTTAATGCCATTTTTCTAATCAATGCCATTTTCTAGTAAATGCCATTTCTAATTAATGCCATCTTCGTCAATGCCATTTTTAATCAATGCCATTTTCTAGTCAATGCCATTTTTAATGACATGTCTAGTCAATGACATTTTTCTAATCAATGACATTTTCTAGTCAATGATCAATGTCATTTTCTAGTCATATCCACTTTTAATGACATCTAGTTAATGCCATTTTTCTAATCAATGACATTTTCTAGTCAATGCCATTTTTAATCAATTACACTTTCTAGTCAATGCCATTTTTCTAATCAATTACTTCTAGTCAATGACATTTTTCTAATCAATGCAATTTTCTAGTCAATGCCATTTCTAATTAATGCCATTTTCGTCAATGCCATTTTTAATCAATTACATTTTCAAGTCAATGCCATATTCTAATCAATGACATCTTCTAGTTACTGCCATTTTTCTAATCAATGACATTTTCTAGTCAATGACATTTTTCTGATCAATGACATTTTCTAGTCATTGCCATTTTTAATGACCTGTCTAGGCAATGCCATTTTTCTAATCAATGCCATTTTCTAGTCAATGCCATTTCTAATTAATGCCATTTTTGTCAATGCCATTTTTAATCAATTACATTTTCTAGTCAATTCCATTTTCTAATCAATGACATTTTCTAGTCAATGCCATTTTTAATCAATTACATTTTCTAGTCAATACCATTTTTCTAATCAATTACATTTTCTTGTTAATACCATTTTTCAAATCAATTACACTTTCTAGTCAATGACATTTTTCTAATCAATGCCATTTTCTAGTCAATGACATTTTTCTAATCAATTACATTTTCTAGTCAATACCATTTTTCTAATCAATTACATTTTCTTGTTAATACCATTTTTCAAATCAATTACACTTTCTAGTCAATGACATTTTTCTAATCAATGCCATTTTCTAGTCAATGACATTTTTCTAATCAATGACATTTTCTAGTCAGCCATTTTTAATGACATGTCTAGTCAATGACATTTTTCTAATTAATGACATTTTCGTCAATGCCATTTTAATCAATTACATTTTCTAGTCAATGCCATATTCTAATCAATGACATTTTCTAGTCAATGACATTTTTCTAATCAATTACATCTTCTAGTCAGTGACATTTTTCTAATCAATGACATTTTCTAGTCAATGACATTTTTCTGATCAATGACATTTTCTAGTCAATGCCATTTTTAATCAATGACATTTTCTATTCAATGCCATTTTTCTAATAAATTACACTTTCTAGTCAGTGACATTTTTCTAATGAATTACACTTTTAGAAGCTTGGCCTTCTTGTTCAAAGCCAACCAGGGTCCCTATCGGAGCGAGAAAGTTACCAGCTGACCAAGGCAGCGCATGGCTAGGATCCGATACAATCTGACATGGGGTGTCACTTTCCATCTTATCACCCTTTTCTTCCTGTGCCGCATTTTTTTTTCTCTTAAAATCGTTAGATAAACCAACATTCGTTGTGCATCTCGGCCTGGCTTTGGAAGTGTGGTTTCTTTTTTAATTTGTGTTAATTCAGATTTTAATAAGGGAGGAGGAAGATACGCAGCTTAAATGGCAGAGAAGGGGGATTTGCAGGGGGGATTCCAGGCTCAGGGACGGCAGCCCCCCCACAATGTGCCTCACACGCACGCACAAACACACCAGAGCAGATTCCGACGGCGCACACCCACCTCTCGCCTTGGCCTAGCAACCCCTCCTCGACCACCAAACGGGGGACAACCACTTCAATCCCACACTGGCCTGGTTTCCCCAGGGCCAGGAAAGCATTATGAGGTCACTGTACTTCTCTGTGACCTCAGACCTTCTAACAGAAGGGCAAGAGTTGGAAGGGTCTGCGGAGGTCTTCTAGTCCAACCCGCTGCTCAGAGCAGGAGACCCTTCTTTCCTCCTCCTCTTCTTCTTCCTCCTCCTCCTCCTCCTTCTCCAGATAGCAGTTGGAAGGGACCTCCAAGGTCTTCTAGTCCAACCCTCCCTCCCCCGCTCAAAGCAGGAGTCCCTACACCAAGGGTCGGCAACCTTAAACACTCAAAGAGCCACAAAGCGGCTGAACCAGAAGCCCCCTCCCCCCATTCAATTCTGGAGCCGACCAGACTCTATGGTGGTCTAACCCCCAACCATAGAGTCTCCTCCTAGCGCGGCATTTTTTCCCCCTCTGCCTGTCCTAACAGAAAGCCCTATCACAATTGTAGAGCCGACTGGCAACAGGGAGCCACAGCAGAGGAGATAAAGAGCCCCATGTGGCTCTAGAGCTGCAGGTTGCCGACTCCTGCCCTACACCATTCCTGACCAGTCCAATCTCTTCTCTGTTGGGAGCAGCCCCAACTTCTGGTGGCAGGCTGTTCCACAGGTTAATTGTTCTCAACTGTCCGGAAGTTTCTTCCTTCGCGGTGAGGTTGCTTTCCTTGGTCGGCTGCTGGGGGGTGGGGGGTGGGGTTTAGTCGGAGACCCCCAGGGTTGCTCCCACTGCCCAGTGGTGGCTTTGGCAGCTGGCAGAAAAGGGTGATGCCCCTTGCACGATGCTCAGTGCCCCCCCTCCATTTTCTAGAACCGAACCCCAACTTGGTTGCAAATTCAGCCCGGGACAGCCAACGGGGAGTCCCGCTCTGCCGGTGCCCCCCCGCATGCTACATGGGGAAGGGGATGCATCCCCCTGGCAGACCGTGGATGCATTCACACAGGCAGAACCGAGGCTTCCGGGCAAGACCCCAACCAACCCCCCCATTTGTGTGTGTTTATGTGTCTGTCCGATTGTCGCCTGGGCGGGGCACACATCCCTCGCCCCCATCCCTGTTGAAACCTGCCCTCCCTTCCCCTTCCCTCCGCCAGCAGCGGTTGTAAGGTTGTAAGCGGGACACTCTTT
This sequence comes from Notechis scutatus, assembly GCF_049901735.1. Taxonomy (NCBI): domain Eukaryota; kingdom Metazoa; phylum Chordata; class Lepidosauria; order Squamata; family Elapidae; genus Notechis; species Notechis scutatus. The sequence continues at coordinate 120,275,395 of NC_142025.1, forward strand.
TCATGCTTGTGGGGGTCTTGCACAAATGAGACCCTGCCTCTACTTCTTCCCCCTCCTCCTCCACTTCCTCTATTTCCCTTCTTCCTCCTCTTCCCCTTTCATGTCCCTCTTCTTCCTCTTCTCCCTCCTTTCTCCTCTTCCTTTTTCTCTCTGCCCTCCTCTTCCTTTTCCTTTCTCCTCTTCCTCTCCTCTCCCTTCTCTTCCTCTTCCACTTCCTTCTCCTCTTCCTTTTGTCCTCTTCCTCTCTTTCCCCCTCCTCTTCCCCACTCCTGGTCTTTCTCCTTCTCATCTTCCTCCTCCTCTCTTCCCCTTCCCCTTCTCTTCCTCTTCCTCATCTTCCTCCTCCTCTCTTCCCCTTCCTCTTCCACTTCTCTTCCTCTTCCCCTTCCTCATCTTCCTCCTCCTCCTCTCTTCCCCTTCCTCTTCCCCTCCGCCTCTTCTCCCTCTCCATTTCCCCCCTCCTCTTCCTCTCTTCCCCTTCCTCCTCCTCTTCCTTTTGTCCTCTTCCTCTCTTCCCCTTCCTCCTCCTCTTCCCCACTCCTGGTCTTTCTCCTCGTCTTCCTCCTCCTCCTCCTCCATTTGCCCGTGCACGAGCCGCGCGTGCCAGGCAGCGGTCCGGCCCGGGTAGGTGGGATGGCGCGTGTGTTGGAGGGGCGGGGGAGGCGGAGGAGGGGGTTGCTGGGAAGGGGAGGGGGCTCTCCGGCTGGAGCGATGATGTCAGAGGGGGCGGCGGCGGCGAGACTGGCGAGCTTCGCCCGTGCCAAGCAGGCAGCGGCGGCGGAGGCAGCAGCATGCCCAGCGGGGCGAGCCGCCTCCATCTTGCGCTGTCCCCGGACGGCCGGCACGGAGGCAGCCAGGTAGGAGAGCCCCTGGCCCGGCCGGGACCCTCCCCTCATATTTCCCGGGACCCCGGCCGGTCATCGCAGCCCCAGCCCAGCCCGGCCGAGCGGCGGCGCCTCCTCCGCCGCCTGTCCAAGAAGCTGCGTAGTTGCTGGGGCGGCTTGGCGAAGTTAGGGCATCGTCCGGACCGGGCTGGGGGGCTTTAAGGGGTGGGGGCGCGGAGAGGCTGGGGGTTGAGATGGGGGGCAGGGGCTTTATGGGGGGGCAGAGGGAGGCTGGGGGCAATTGGGGTGGGGGCTTTATGGGGTGGGGGCAAAGGAGCGGTTTGGGGGCGACAGGGGTGGGTGGGAGGCTTTGGGGGCAAAGCAAAGGCTTGAGGCGATTGGGGTAGGGGCTTTATGGGGTGGGGGCAGAGGACAGGCTGGGAGGGGCCATTGGGGTGGGTGGGGCGCTTTATGGGGTTGGGGAGGGCCGGCTTGGAGAAGGCTGGTTCGGGCTGGCTGGCTGGGTCGGCCGGTTTGTTTGTTTTGGAGGGGCGCGAGGAGGAGGAGGAGGTGCGGGGGGCGCTCTGGAGGCATCGTGTCGAAATCGCAGCTGGAGATTTTCCGCTCCTTTGGCGAAGAGACTCCGCGGCCGGAAAGTCGATCCGGAAAGAGGGCAGCGATTTGGGGGCGGCGGATGGTGAGATCGGGAAGAGTTGCCCGCCAGTTTCTGCCTTCCTTCCTTCCTTCCGTCCCTTTCCTTCCTTCCCTTCCCTTTCTCCTTCTCTTTTCTTCCTCCTTCCCTTTCCTTCTTCCTTACTCCTTCCCTTTCCTTCCCCTTCTTTCCTTCCTATTTTCCTTCCCTCCTTTCCTTCCTTCTCCCTCCCTCCCTCTCCTCTCATTTCTTTTCCCTCTCCCTCCCTCCTTTTCCTTCCTACTTCCCTTCTCTTCCCTCTTTCCTTCCTCCTTCCCTTCCTTTTCCTCTTCCCTTTCCTCCTTCCTTCCCTCCTTTCCTTCCTTCTCCTCCCTCCCTCTCCTCTCATTTCTTTTCCCTCTCCCTCCCTCCTTTTCCTTCCTACTTCCCTTCTCTTCCCTCTTTCCTTCCTCCTTCCCTTCCTTTTCCTCTTCCCTTTCCTCCTTCCTTCCCTCCTTTCCTTCCTTCTCCCTCCCTCCCTCTCCTCTCATTTCTTTTCCCTCTCCCTCCCTCCTTTTCCTTCCTACTTCCCTTCTCTTCCCTCTTTCCTTCCTCCTTCCCTTCCTTTTCCTCTTCCCTTTCCTCCTTCCTTTCCTTCCTTCTCCCTCCCTCCCTCTCCCTCCCTCCTTTTCCTTCCTACTTCCCTTCTCTTCCCTTCCTTCTTCCTTCCTCCTTTCCTTCCCCTCTTTCCTTCCTATTTTCCTTCCTCCTTTCCTTCCTTCTCCTCCCTCCCTCTCCTCTCATTTCTTTTTCCTCTCCCTCCCTCCTTTTCCTTCCTACTTCCCTTCTCTTCCCTCTTTCCTTCCTCCTTCCCTTCCTTTTCCTCTTCCCCTTCCCTCCTTCCTTCCCTCCTTTCCTTCCTTCTCCCTCCCTCCCTCTCCTCTCATTTCTTTTCCCTCTCCCTCCCTCCTTTTCCTTCCTACTTCCCTTCTCTTCCCTCTTTACTTCCTCCTTCCCTTCCTTTTCCTCTTCCCTTTCCTCCTTCCTTCCTCCTTTCCTTCCTTCTCCCTCCCTCCTCTCCTCTCATTTCTTTTCCCTCTCCCTCCCTCCTTTTCCTTCCTACTTCCCTTCTCTTCCCTCTTTCCTTCCTCCTTCCCTTCCTTTTCCTCTTCCCTTCCTCCTTCCTTCCCTCCTTTCCTTCCTTCTCCCTTTCCTTCCTATTTTCCTCCCTCCCTCCCATTGTTTTCCTCTTCCAAACCACCCCAAGTTAAATCCTCCCGTCGATCTTGGGGGCACCATAATTCATAAATCATCATTCTCTTTCTCTCCCCCCGAAACATCCCGCACACCCTCAGAAGACCCCAAGTGCCCAGCCTCCTGCCCGCGTCAGCCTTCGACCTCCCCTGCCCCACTGGTGGATAGCCATTTAAGGCAGGTATGACTCACACGATCAGGTGAGGAGGGTGTAGGGGGAGGCTTTTCCAGCTGTGCCTGCTGGGCGGGAGTCCCCCTCCACACCCCCAGGCCTGCTGTGTGCCAAGGAGACAATTCGGAGGATGCCAGCGCTTCCCACAGGTGGAGGAGTTCCCAGGAAGCTCCCCTCGAAGGTGGCAAGGCTGGCAGATGCCTCCCCGCAGGCATTTGTCCCCCACCCCCTCCGTTGACCACTTGTGCAGTTTTCTTTCCTTTCCAGCCCCCCCCGTTGGTCATCCAGTTCAGCCAGTTCAGCCAGCCTCGGGGCGAGGAACCAAAATGGCTTGTGTGGTGGTGTTGTTGTTGTTGTTGTTTTTTTGCAACCAAATACAAACCAGGTTTGGGAAAACCGGTTTTGAACCCTCCCAGTTTTCGAAACCTGGAAGCTTACACACACACACACACACACACACACACAGGTTTGGTGTGGGATAGATTCCCCCCGCCCCCGCCGCCCCCAGCCCGGCCATTTTCCCCAGAACCATCCGTAACCCCCGCAGTGCTTGTTTTCACTGCAACCGGCCGGCCCTTCTCCTTCTCCTCCTCCTCCTCCTCCTCCTCCTCCTCTTTCCTTCCTTCTCCGCATTTTGCAGTTCCCTTTGGAGGCTTCCATTTTGCTGCGTTGCTCCAAATTTTCCTCCCAGAGAAAGGCACGGAAGGGAAGGCGGGGGGAGGCGCGGAAAAAATAAATAAATACATTTGATAGCCACACCTCCTCCTCCTCCTCCTCCTCTGGCTAATTTTTTCTTTTCCCCTGCATTTCCTGGCACTTTTGCATCTCCGGGGGTTTTTGGCAGCCACGGTGCGCAACTAACAACAACATCACCGGGCCTTAAATGTCTATTTTGTTTCAATATTCCCAAGCCCCTTTTCCCTTCCTTTCCTTTTTTTTTCTTCTTTTCTTTTTTTTCCTTTTCTTTTTCCTTTCTTTCCTTTTTTCTTTTTCCCTTCCTTTCCTTTTCTTTTTTCTTTCTTTCCTTTTTCCTTTTCTTTCCTTTTTCCCCTTTTTCCTTCTTTTTTCTTTCTTTCCTTTTCCCTTTCCTTTCCTTTCTTTTTTTCTATTTTTTTCTTCCTTTTCTTTTTCTTTCTTTCCTTTTCCCTTTCCTTTCCTTTCTTTTTTTTCTATTTTTTTCTTCCTTTTCTTTTTCTTCCTTTTCTTTCCTTTTTCTTTTTCTTCTCTTCTTTTCTTTTTCTTTTTCTTCCTTTTCTTTTCCTTTTTCCTTTTTTCTTCTCTTCTTTTCTTTTTCTTTTTCTTCCTTTTCTTTTCCTTTTTCCTTTTCCTTTTTCCTTTTTTCTTTCTTTCTTCCTTTTCTTTTTCTTTTCTTTCTTACTTCCTTTTCTTCCTTTCCTTTTCCTTTCTTTTGCCCCTTTCTTCCCTTCCCTCGTTTTTCCTTGCTGTCTTTCCGCACATCCGCCCTGTTAATTTGCAAGCCCTTACACAAACACCCAAGCACACCCATCACGGGAGGGGGCAGTTGGAAACGCAGGACCGGAGGGCGCTTGGTGTGGAGCTGTCAAGCCACAACGGCAGCTAAAGCTGTTGTTTTCCCCTTCTTGGAGCGCGCGTGTTTTCCGTTTTCTCTAAACGTGGCTGGCGGGGAGGGAGAAATGTGTTTAGTTGCATAACTTGGATAACTACCAGTAGCTGTGAGTACAGGTAACCCTCGACTTACACAACCACAACTGAGTCTGCAAAGGTCACTTGCCTGGGGGGGAAAACAGCTGTAAGTCCCTTTTATCAGCCCCGTTGTAACTTGGAACGGTCCCTAAATCTTCCCGTTGCCTCCTTTTTTTTTCTTCCTTCTCTTTCTTTCCTCCCTTCCTTCCTGTCTCCCTTCCTTCCTTCCTGTCTCCCTCCCTTCTTGTCTCCCTTCCTTCTTTCCTCCCTCCCTTCCTGTCTCCCTCCCTTCTTCTCACCTCCCTCCCTCCCTCCCTTCCTTCCTGTCTCCTTCCTTCTTTTCTCCCTCCTTCCTGTCTCCCTCCCTTCTTCTCACCTCCCTCCCTCCCTTCCTTCCTTCCTGTCTCCCTCCCTTCTTGTCTCCCTTCCTTCTTTCCTCCCTCCCTTCCTGTCTCCCTCCCTTCTTCTCACCTCCTTCCTTCCTTCCTCCCTCCCTCCCTTCTTCTTTCCCTTCCTTCTTTCCTCCCCCTCCTTTCCCCCTCCTTCTTTCCCTCCCTCGTCTCCTTTCCTTCCTTCCTCCCTCCCTCCCTTCTTGTCTCCCTTCCTTCTTTCCTCCCTCCCTTCCTGTCTCCCTCCCTTCTTCTCACCTCCCTTCCTTTCTTCCTTCCTCCCTTCTTCTTTCCCTTCCTTCTTTCCTCCCTCCCTTCCTTTCCCCTCCCTTCTTTCCCTCCCCTCGTCTCCTTTCCTTCTTTCCTCCCTCCCTCCCTCCCCTCTCCCCTCCCCTCCCCTCAATCCCTCCCTCCCTGTTGTGCTCCTGGTGTCTCTTGAGAATTGCACAGCAATCCTCAACTTACAACCCCAACCAAGCCCAGCATTTCCATCGTTAAGCGAGAGATGGGTTCATTGAGTTTTGTCTTGTTTTACAACCTTTCTTCCCGATCACGGGAATGCTGCGAAGGTCGTAAGTGTGCACAAAGCGGGTCGGAAGTCCCTTTTTCAGCGCTGTTGTAACTTCGTACGGTCACTAAACGAAACATCGTACGTCTAGGATGACCTGCGCAGGCAAATCCACAACTTATGGCCACAACTGAGCCCAGCCTTTCCGTTGTTAAGCGAGACATGGGTTCAGTGAGTTTTGCCCCCCCGTTTTACTAACTTTTTTTCCCACCATTGTTAAATGAATCACTGCGGTTTTTAAGTTAGTAAGATGGTTTGTCGTCATTAAGTGAAACCGATAGCTGGGTGGTTAAGATATTAACTCGGGTTGTTAAGCAAATCTCGTTCCCCTGTCCACTTTCCTCGTCGGAAGATCGCAAAATCAGATCGTGTGACAACGCCTCCCCCCTGTGGGGACACCGCGACCGTCGTAAATACGAGTCCGTTTGCCGAGTGTCCAAATTCTCATCCCCTGACCCACCGGGGGGAGAGATTGCGAAAGTCGTAAGTGTGAAAAACGGTCCGAAGACACTTTTTCCCCCACAGCTCCGTTGTAACTTCGAACGGTCGCTCAACGGAACCAACGTAAGTTGAGGGTTTACCTGTACAGGTGTCATTGTGTGCCGATTCGGAGACTTGGCAATCTGGTGATATTTTTAAATAAAGGCGTCGGGAGTGGTGAATTTTTTTGGGGGGGGCAGTGTCTGGATTTGGTACGCCAAGGTGCGAGATTCATAGGTGTGTTGTCTTAAGGTGTGGGGAATTGTGGCAGGCAGAGACAATTGTGTGTCCTCCCCTAGATGCACGGTGGCTCAGTGGCTCAGACGCTGGGCTTGTCGATCAGAAAGGTCGGCAGTTCGGCGGTTCGAATCCTAGCGCCCGTGACGGAGTGAGCTCCCGTTCCTTGTCCTGGCTTCTGCTAACCGAGTCGTTCTCGAAAGCGCGCAAAAAAAAAAAAGGGGAAGGTAGAAAAATGGGGACCCCTTTGGTGGGAAGGGAACAACGTTCCGTGCGCCTTCTTTGGCGTTTAGTCCTGCCGGCCACAGGACCGCGGAGACGTCTTCGGACAGCGCTGGCTCTTCTTCAGGTTTGTAACAGAGACGTGAGCAGCGCCCCTAGAGCCGGAAACGACTGGCACGGATACGCGAGGATTTACCTTGACCTTGTACCTTAAGGTGCGTATAGCTTCCCTACAGATTCAGGCCTGTTTTAATAGCAAGCGTGGCACCGGCCGTTTTGCACAAGCACCGGAGGAAGACTTTCTCGTGTGCACACTCGTGCGTGTCTCAGGTTTGCACAACTGCCTTAAAGTTCAGGGGGTGGAGAGTTTGCAACAGGGGTGTTCATCTCTCTCCCTCTTTCCCCCTCCCTCCCCTCTCTCTCCCTCTCTCTCCCTCTCTCCCTCCCTCTCCCTCTCTCTCCCTTTCCTTCCTCTCTCCCTCCCTCTCTCTCCTTCTCCCCTCTCCCTCCCTCCCTCTCCCTCCCTCTCCCTCCTCTCTCCCCCCTCTCTCTCTCCCTTTGCCCTCCCCTTCCCTCTCTCCCTTTCTCCCTCTCTCCCCTCCCTCTCTCTCTCCCTCCTTTCCCCCTCTCCCTCTCCCTCCCTCCCTCCCTCTCCCTCCCTCCCTCTCCCCCCTCCCCTCTCTCTCCCTTTGCCCCTCTCCCTCTCCCTCCCTCTCCCCCTCCTCCCTCTCCCTCCCTCTCTCCCTTCCCCCCTCTCCCTCCCTCCCTTCCCCTCTCCTCTCTCCCCTCACCTCTCTCTCCCTTTGCCCCTCCTCTCTCCCTTTCCCCCTCCCTCTCTCCCTTTGCCCCCTCCTCTCCCTCCCTCTCTCCCTTCCCCCTCTCCTCTCCCTCCCTCCCTCCCTTTCCCCCCTCTCCCTCTCTCCCGTTTTACGATGCTTCTCACCACTTTTGTTCAGTGAATCACTGGCGATTGTGAAATTAGGTTGTGAAGCGAAATCCGGCTTGCTTGTCAGAGGGACGCTGCGAACCGTCATAAATACAAGTCGGTTGTCGAGAAGTCTGAATGTTGATCTGGTGACTACGTGGTCGTAAGTGTGAAAAACGGAGTCGTAAATCACTTTTCCCCCCAGTCCCGTTGTAACTTCGAACCGGTCGCTGGATGAACAGAAGAAGCCGCCCGTAATACACACCTGGAATCCGGCGTCCAGTTTTGGTCCCCACGTTTAGAGGAAAGTTGCTGAGACTTTGGGGAAAGGGCAGAGGCGAGCAACTAGGGCGATTCAAGGCCTGGAGAGTAAAACCCACGAAGAACAACGGTTGCAGGATTTGGGTTGGGCCAGTCTGGAGGAAAGGAGGACTTGGGGGCATGACAGCCTCTTCCAGTATTTGGGGCTGCCCCAAAGAAGAGGTGGGGGCACCTATCCTCCGAAGCCCCTGAATGAAGGACAAGAAGCAACGGTGGAAACCCACCAAGGAGAGAAGCAACCTGGAATTAAAGGAGAAACTTCCTAAGAGGGAGGACAACTAACCAGGGAACCGCTTGCCACCAGAAATTGTGGGTGCTCCAACATTGGAGGTTTTAAAAGAAGGAACTGGGCAGTCATTTGTCTGGAATGGCTCAGGGTCTCCTGCTTGAGCAGGGGCTGGACTAGACGACCTCTAAGGTCCCTTTCCAGCTCTATTCGATCAACTGATTTGTCAGTAGGCCTGTTGGGTTTTCCCTGGAGAATTTCCACCTGGGCTTTTTCCAGGTTGCTCTGCAGCCTCTCCCTCCTGCCTTCGGGGGTGGGGGTGGGGAGGATTGTGTGTGTGTGCGTGCGTGTGTGTTTTTCCCTTTCCTGCCAATTCAGCCCGGCCTCTTAGAAGAAGAGAGGCTTAGGGAAGGAAAGGTCATCGCGATGGAAAGCTTCCCAGCTGCGCAGCCGGCCATGAGATCTTCCTTCCTTCCTTTGGCCGCTCGGACGTTTTTCTCTGACCTTGGAGATCCACGGGAGGCGGTGCAAACGAAATCCAATTTATTTATTATTATTATTATTATTATTTTTGCAAACCAACTAACTCTCCCTCTCCCTTAGGAACCGAAAAATTAACACTGGCTGAAAATAACAATCCTCGAATTACAACTGTTCCGTCGAGCGACCGTTCAAAACTCCCAACCAGGGGTAGGGGGGGGAAGGACTTTAAGACCATTTTCTTTTCACATTTAAAACCGTGGCAGCCACACACACACACACACACACACACACACACACACCAACGGCCACGTCCTCAAAATTCAGACACGGCCATGGATTTGTATGTATAGAAGGTACCTTAGAGGTCATCCAATCCAACCCCCCCCTGCTCAGGCAGGAGACCCTGTTCCATTTGAGATAAATATGTAAATATAATCAGAATAGAGTCGGAAAGAACCTTGGAGGTCATCTAGTCCAACCCCACTGCACGGGCGGGAGACCCTTAACGACCACTGCAATGTTTCCGTCACCCCCTTTGGCGACGTTCGGATGAGCAAACCCAACCTTGGGTGGGCTGGATCCACCGAATAACCTTGGGATTTGCAACCTCCGACTCAATTCGCTTAACGGCGGGTTCGAGGAAGGTCATAAGACGGGGCGAACGTTTACTTCCACGTTCTCTCCCAAGCGGCGGAAACGGCCGTCCGGTGGAGGATTACGCGTATCCAAACTGTTTTGAGAGGCTGGGGGTTGCAAGGGGGCGGGGTTTCCAGCAGCCCCTGAACGAGCAGGAAAGGTCAACCAGGAACAGGTTTAATTTCAGGAACAGTTAACAGAGCATCAAGAGTTGGAAAAGGACCTTGTAAGTCATCTAGTCCAACCCCAGGATGCCTGTCTGTTCCTTTCGACGCCAGGAATACCCCAGGCAAGTTGTGGCTTATTGGCTTATTTCCATTTATTCTCTCCCCACCCACCCCCCTTGGCAACCACTTGAATGGGGAGGGGTCCAGGCCCTTGGTTTTTCTCTCAGCCCAGGAATGCAGGGCGACAGGTCCTATTTGCTGCAGAAGCGCAGGAGGAGGAGGAGGGATGCGTTATGTAACACACACACACGCACATACACAAAGGCACGTTGTTGTGGTTGGCTTCAGAGCAAAGGTTTGCATCCTCCAAAATGGTTTGGTTTGGCTTCCCCGAGGGAGGGTGTGGCAGGCACAGTCGACTTCCTGTTTGGCACTGGCTCTGTGTCTCTGTCTGTCTGTGTGTGTTTTGGAGGAGAAGGTGTGTATTGTTGCATGTTTAATCGGGGTGGGACTTCAACTCCCAGAATTCCTCGGCCGATGGTGTGGAATTCTGGGAGTTGAAGTCCCACCCAGCTTTAAAAAGTTTTTCCAACTTGGAGAAGAAGAAAAAAAAGCCACTCTTAAATGTAGATTAATTCCTCGATCGAACGACTGTTTGTTTAGTGACTTTGTTTGCAACCTCACTGGGAAAAGGGTCTTAGGTCCATTGTTCACACTTAACGACTGTTGGGGCATTTCCCCACGTCAAAATTTGGACGCTCAGCCACTGACTGGTGTTTACGATGGCGGCGTCATCCCTTGGGGTTCTGTGACCCCCTTTGGCGACCTTCTGCAGAGTCAAGGGGGGGGAGGAAGCCGGATTTGCTTAACCACCACGTTACCAACTTAAACAACTGCAGTGATTTATTTAATGACCATGGGAAGAAAGGTCGTAAAATGGGACAAAACTCATTTGACAAACAACAGAAATTAGGGGCTCCTCAATGGACTATCCGTGGAGTGTGGCATAGGATAGGGTAGAAATCTTTCTTCCTTTTCTTTATATACATATATATCTATAAAAGCGAAAGGCCCCTCACACATCATCACAAAATCTCCAGAACCGTAAAGCCGACAAACTTGAAATTTGGCACATTATGTTCCTCTTGGCTTCTAGGGGCTCCCTAAGAAAGGATTTTTCCAAATGACCCTCAGAGCATTTATAGAGTATTTCCTCTACTATTATTATTATTATTATTATTATTATTATTATTATTATTATTATTATTATTATTATTATTATTATTATTATTATTATTAGTATTATTAGTATTAGTATTATTAGTATTATTATTATTATTATTATTATTATTATTATTATTATTATTATTATTATTATTATCTGATGCTAAGGAGTTCTGCTCCCCCTCCCCACCTGAAAAGAAATCTCTTCCAAAGGCAAAGCATAAGCAGAGGAGAGGAGAGGCGTTTTCGTTTCCGTTTCACAGCACCAAGCAGCTTTAGTATAGAACAGTTGAGCTAAGCCATGCCCAGGCTCCTTGCTGTCTCCTTGCTCACACAGCAAATACTCTTTCAGTTTCCAAACAGCCCTCAACTCTCTCAGATGCTGACAGGATTCTAGCCAGATGAATACCGATGGATGCTGGGAGACAGAGGCAGAATTTCTCCCCCCCTCTTATTTTCCTCCCCAAAAACGAAGCCCCACCACATAGTTTCGTAGCGAAGCACGGGGATCGAGCTAGTAAGAATAGAAAATAGAACAGAACACAATTTAGAATAGAATAGAATAAAAATATAGAATTAGAATAGAATAAAAAATATAGAATTAGAATAGAATAGAATAGAATAGGAGTTGGAAGGGACCTTGGAGGTCTTCTAGTCCAACCCCTGCTTAGGCAGGAAACCCTATACCATTTTCAGACAAACGGTTCTCCAATCTCTTCTTAAAAACCTCCAATCCCTTCTTTAAAAAAAAAAAAATGCTTCTTTATTCCCCCCCCCGCCCCCACAGCTAGTTTCTGAAAAACCAAGGAACGATACCATGATAACCGATTTAGCCAGTAACGTGTTTTGCTTTGAAGGCCAGAAACACGTACGTACAAAAAAGATGCAAACATACACACCAACTAGGGTTTGGGTTTTTGAGTGGTGACACCTAGTATTTTTTGGTTAATGATTTGCCAGGGTTTGGCTAATCCTTATCCCTGCCCGACTGGCTACTTTGGGGCTGCTCATTCACCTTCTCTTGGTCCTGCTGATGTTGGGAGCGGCGTCCAGAACAAGCCAGGATAGCCGTTCACACCGACACACTACACCCACCCACACAGTCATCTGGGGTATTTGCCGCCTTTGCTCGCTTGCAAAACCAGGTGCCCGGGCCTTAGGTGGGTTTGCAGAATGAATCCGATATTTATAGCACGCTTCCTCATTCTGATGTCACAACCGCACCAGGCTGGGTCCAAGATCGCCCTAAACCCTGAATGTTGGCTAGTCTCCGATCCAGCTGCTGGCCTCGATTGCGTGCAAGGTTTTCGACAGGAGTTGCGTTTGGAGGTGCTTCAAAAGGCACAAAAGCTTATTTTCTCTCATGCATCCCTAGGCCTGCGCCTGTTTTTTTTTAAAGAGAATTGACAGTTGGAAGGGACCTTAGAGGTCTTCTAGTCCCACCCCCTGCTTAATCAGGAAACCTTATACAGGTAGTTCTTGACTTACAGCCATAATGGAGCCCAAAATTTTGGTTGTTCAGGGAGACGTTTGTTCAGTGAGTTTGCCCTATTTTATGCCCTTCCGTGCCAGAGTTGTTAAGTGAATCAGTGCAGTTCTTAAATTAGTAACCCGGTTGTTAAGTGAATCTGGCTTCCCCATTGACTTTGCTTGTCAGGAGATTACATGACTCCAGGACACTGCAACGGTCCTAATTATGAGTCAGTTGCCAAGAATGTTGATCCCATGACCACAGGGGTGCTACGAAGGTCGTAACTGTGAAACACAGTCATACGTCGCTTTCCTTTCGGCGCCGTTGCAACTTTGGGTGGTCACTGAGTGAACTGTTAAGGATGACCTGCAAATGGTTCAGACAAATGGTGGTCCAATCTCTTCTTAAAAACTTCCAGTTCTGGTGGCAAGTCGTTCCACTGGTGAATTCTTCTCACTGTTAGGAAAAATTCCTCCTTCGTTCTAGGCTGTTTCCCTCCTTGGTAGAAGTAGAAGTAGAACTAGAAATAATAGAAATAGAAATAATAGAAATAGAACAACAGAGCTGGAAGGGACCTTGGAGGTCTTCTAGTCCACCCCCCTGCCCAGGCAGGAAACCCTATACCATTCTAGACAAATGGCTTGGTTGCTCTTCTCTGCACTCTTTCCAGAGTCTTTTTTTCATCGTGTCTTGTTCTTCTTCTTTTTTTTCCCCTGGCGTTTCGTCAACGTTCATTTGCGCCGAATGCTGTTAAGGGTGGCACGGAGAGCCGCCCAACGGAGCAAGGCCCACATTTTCCGAGCCCCCAAATTTCATCTCGCTAACTTGACAAGACGGTTCTTCTGTGAGTTTTGCTTCAGTTGCGCACCCTTTCTCCCCCACGGTCATTAAGTGAAGCACGTTGCTCGGTCGTTAACCGAATCGGGCTTCCCCATTGGCTTGGCTTGTGGGAAGGGGAAGGGACTCTGCCACTGTCATAAATGACAGGTGACACCTGAAGGTTACAGTAAAGAAAAAAACATACTTAATCATACATGTCTTAACAGCAGCTAGAATTGTATTTGCTCAGAATTGGAAAAGTGACAAGATACCGACAGAGGGGAAAATAATGGAAAAAAAATATTTGAACGTGCAGAAATGAATAGATTAACATTAGAAGTTAAAGGAGAATCTGAATATTACATGGAATGGGCCTTGTTTATCAATGGCTAGAAAATAAAACAAAATTAAAGTGGACTAGATGTAATTATAAAGCATTAAGAGAAGCTTTTGAAATAGATGTATTGGATATTACTTATATGGGAATGTGCTGTTGTTATATTGATGAGTATTATTATTAATTGTAAGCACGTGAAATATGTACCTAATCGACTTGATTGAAATGGAATGGATTTATTATATGTAAAAAAAATTTTTTTTTAAAGTAAATAAATTACAGGTAACAACAGTTCACTTAGTGGCCATTCGAAGGCCCTGAAAAAAGTGTCCGTTTATGACTGTTTTTTCACATTTAACGACATGATCAAAAATCAGATGATTAGCAACTGACTCCTCTATGACAGTCACAGCATCCCGCAGGGGCAGTCATGTGATCCCCTTTTGTGACCCAAGTCGATGGGGATTAAGCCAGATTCACTTAACGACTGACTGTGTTATTAATGTAGCAATGGCAGAGATTCACTTAACAGCTGTGGCAAGAAAGGTCGTAAAGTTAACCAATGTTTCACTTAGCGATGGAGATTTGGGGTTCAATTCTTAGCCGTAAGTCGAGGGCTACGTGTTATAGGGTCTCCTCTTTGAGCGGGGGGGTTGAACTAGATGACCTCTGAGGTCCCTTTCTTGTTGTTCCATTATTCTGAACACCGATAGGACGGTGGAAAAATCGTGTACAGAATCCGCCATTTGGGGTTGAAGAACATTTTCAAATTCTGTTTTTCTGGGGTTCCTAACAGCGTGAAAGCTTTTGGGTGTAGACTGGATATAAAAGAAAGAAATCCTAATATTATTTTTAGTGCTGGCACTGTTGACGTTTTACAGCTTCCATGCTTTTGAATCCAGCGGCATTCCTCGTTAATGTTTCGGGAAAGAAAGGAGGTTTTTTTAAAAAAATAAGAATCTTTTTCTATTTTTAAGCGATGCTCCATTACATATTTTAATAAAGAATTCCTCCACCGTGGCAACTTGGGATGATGAGGGGTGGACTTCAACTCCCAGAAATCCCCAGCCAGCTTAGCTTTAATTTAGCTGGCTGGCTGGCTGGGGGGAATTCTGGGAGTTGAAGTTCATCCCTCCTCCAAAAAGATTGAGGAAAAACTGCTTTAACCTTTTTTTTTTTTTTTTAAGTGAGAATTTTTAAAAACTTTTATCTTGGGTCTCCGAGTCACAAAATAATCCGGCTGTGTGCAAATATTATTATTATTATTATTTTCTTTTTTCTTTTTCCAAATTACACATCTCTGTTTACATTGTTAACAGTATTATGTCACAGATATTACATATACTTACATTTATTTCTATACATTAATCCTTATTCCTATGTTCTATCCCTTATACCATTTATCCCATACCACATAGTATTCTGATTCCTCCTTGCCTTTTAGTTCTGTTGTAAGTTTGTCTATCTTGGCACATTCTAATATTTTTTTTGTATTAACATCTCTTCGGACGGTATGTTTTCTAATTTCCAACTCTGCGGGAAAACTACCCTTGCTGCTGTTACTATATGCAATATGATGTGTTGGATTTGTTTGCTAAATTTCCCTTTAATTATTCCCATTAGGAATAATTCAGGTTGAAGTTCTATCTGTTATCTCCTGTAGCCATCTTTGTATCTTTGCCCAATGTTTTCTGGCTTTGGGGCATTGCCACCACATATGAAAGAACGTTCCATCTTTCTGCTTGCATTTCCGGATCCTGATGTCCTATTTGGGTACATTTTTGGCAATCTCGCTGGCGCTAAATGCCAATGATAGAACATTTTATACTGGTTCTCTTTATAAGCTGTTGTAATTTTGGGTCCATAATATTTTTCTCAATCATCTAGTTCTATACTACGACCTATATTCTTTGCCGAGGATATGTTATGTTGTTATTATTATTTTTCTAAACGACAACTTTTAATCACCGTGGCTCTTTGTTGCTTTTAAACCCCGGGGAAAACCCTGCTTGCAATTCTCCCTCTCCCCCCAAAAAACAGGGTGCATAAAGCTTGCAGGAATTGGCAAAACTCCCCAAAAATCTATCAATGCTGTTTTTCCAAACATCCAACAGAGCTTTCCAAGGTATTGCTAATGAGGAATATAATTTTAATCGAAGGCCTTCCTGGAGGTTTGACATTTCCCATGCTTTTTTTTCACATCTGCTTTTTAAAAACTCGTATATTCTCAGCTGTAGCATCTCTTAAGATTATTTCTGGAGCTTGGGCCTGCCTCTGGCCAAAGATTTAAGCATGAACACCATGCTTGGCATGCAAATAGTCCTCATGACGGACCCGAATCTCTCTAGGTGGCACCCCAGATCTCCCCCTGCCCACACCCCAGATACACTCCTGATTTCGCACCCCAACCCCGACTTAGGCGGGAAACTCTGGCTGTTTTGGCTCTTTTTTGACTCCGAACTTGTCGTTGCTCTCTGATCGGGGCATGAAGCTTTTGCAAAAAGCAAAACAAGTCAAGCCAGAGATAGTTTTGCAAAAAAAATATATATATATTCCAAGCTAGCCAGCGAGCTGCTGGGCTCTGGACAAAATGCAGATTATTTTGTTATTCAAACAGTCCGAAGGGAGGCGGGGCTCAGAACTGCAGACGGTTTGAATTTGGAGTAATGGGGTGCCTCTTTTGTCTGTCTGTCTGTCTATATCCATCTATCTGTCTCTGCCTGCCTATCTGTCTAGGTATCTATTATCTCTGTTTACCATCTATTACCTACTGTATGGATCTATCTATTTGTCAATCTGTATTTATTATCTCTCCATCTATTATCTGTCTGTCTCTGTCAGTCTATTTCTCCATCATTTATATGTTATCTGTCTGTCTGTCTCTTTCTCTCTCTGTTTATCATCTATGATCTATGTCTGTATCTATCATTTATCATAACTATCACATCTATTTGTCTTTCTGTCTATCTATCATCATCTCTATGTATCATCTCTATCTTTATATCTATTATTTATCTCTCCATCATCTATTTGTCTGTCTGTCTGTCTGTCTGTCTATCTATCTATCTATCTATCTATCTATCTATCTATCTATCTATCTATCTGTGTCTGTCTATTTATCATCTATATCTATCTACCTTTTATCTATCTGTCTATCTATCTATCTATCTATCTATCTATCTATCTATCTATCTATCTATCTATCGTCTACCTCTTTATCTCTCTCTGTCTCTCTCCGTCTCTGCCTATTATCTATCCATCTCTTTCTTTCTAGCTATTTTTCTATCTCTCTCTTTGTGTGTGTTTGTGTGTGTGTTGTCGTCTCACTGTCTCTTAGATTTATTCGCCGCCCTCCTGTGATTCCGGGCGGTTTACAATAAAACAATATTTTCTTTTCTTCTGCAGAGGGTCCAGCCCAGCCCCATTGGGAGAAAGCAGCATGGCGAGAAGCGGGTGCCAGGATGCCCTCTAGGTCTGGCCAGCTTGTCTAGGTAAAGGGCAACGTCATTCAGTGGGTCACTTTTTGGGGGGTCCTCCAGGCAAGGGGCTCTGCCATGTCCCAGATTCCCCCCCACTCCTGGTCCTCCAGGCAGGAGTCCCAGATCTACGTCTTGCCAGGGCATCCCTTTGGCAAGGTCTGGTCTAGCCCACGCTGTCTCTATGGAAATGGCGGGTTTTTCTGTGGCGATCTCCATAGTAACCAGGGCTTGTATCTAGGCCAAGCGCCGCTCTTTCTCCACGGCAACAGTGCCAGGATACAGGCCAAGACCCCAAATTGAGGCCACGATAGCCAATGTCTGCTTGGAGGGGGGGGGGAGAGCTCAATTATGGGGCATCTCTTCCTCTTGACACCCCCCGCCCCCTTTTTTTAGCTTCCACCATCGTTTGCCAGATTTGTCAGCTTTCCACTTTTGGGAAAAACAAGAACTTTTCCCACTTGAGACTGTCAAGAAGAGACTGGACTGCCATTTGTCAGGAATGGTGTGGGGTCTCCTGTTTGGGCGGGGGAGGGGGTTGGACTAGATGACCTGCAAGGTCCCTTCCAACTCTGATGTTAAATCTGTTAAAAGGAGCTTCACCTTGCACCGGTTTAGGCCAGCTTGCAAATGATGGTAGGCCTGCATCCCGTTACCGTGGCAACATCAAAAGGCAGCCAGGCCTTGGGCCTCTCTTCCTGCTGGGTGTGTGTGTGTGTGTGTGTGTGTGTGTGTGTGTACGTACTACAACTCCCAGCATTCCCAGCCAGGCCGGGCGAGAGCCTTAACCCAGGTATTTGAAGAACCCACATTGGGATCCAGCAAGGCTGATGATGGCTTGCGAAGTTTGCATATCTCGGTCAAACGCTGGCGTTTCGAACTGAGTTTCCTCCACCGTGGATGGGGATTGGACCGAGATGGCCCAACATATTCTCTGCTCGGCTTCGAATGGGTTTGCATAACGGGGACTTCAGCTTCCAGAAACCCCCAGCAGGCAAGGCAAATTTCCCAGAATTCAGCACAGATAGGACAAGAATATAACTGTAGTTGGACTGCCTTTATTGCACTTTTTGAAAACATTTAATAGATGGTGGGAATGCAGTAGACGTAATATATCTTGAAGTTAAGGAAGTGTGGGGAAAAAAAAAAGAACTGGCTGGGGAATTCTGGGACTTGAAGTCCACAGGTCTTAAAGCAATCGAGTTTGGAGACACCCTCCTCCCCGATATATAGAATCTTTTAATGCCACTGAGATGTCCATGGGGTGAAACATTGGACGCAACCAGCATTGGACCTAGGTTGGCTTTGGATGTTGGCTTAGGATCCTACAGGCAATATTTTACGGGGGGGGGGGCGGCGGTGTGTGTCTTCAAACATGTGACTTTGAAGGCTTGCGGGATTTCAACTCCCAGAATTCCCCAGCAGGCAAAAGGTTTCCCAGAATTCAGCATGGGTAGGACAAGAATAAAGGTGGCTAGACTATCTTTCATTGCATTTTTTTTTGAAAACATTTAATAGACGGTGGGAATGCAGTAGACATAATATATCTTGTAAGTCAGGGAAGTGGGGGAGGGGGAAAGGAATGGGCTGGGGAATTCTGGGAATTGAAGTCCACGGGTCTTAAAGCAATCAAGTTTGGAGACCCCTGATGTATAGAATCTAATGGATCACTTGGGAATTGGCATCCTTTGGCACTGTTTTTTCCTAGATGGTTTTCATTCACTTTATAGCAGGGTCTCCAACCTTGGCCACTTTGAAGACTTCAACTCCCAGAATTCCCCAGCAGGCAAAAGGTTTCCCAGAATTCAGCATGGATAGAGGACAAGAACAAGTGTGATTTAGACTACCTTTATCGCAATTTTGGATAATTTTCTTAATAGAGGGTGGGTATGCAATAAACATAATATATCTTGATAAATAAAATAAAAAGAGCCTGTTGGGGAATTCTGAGAGTTTGAAGTCCACAAGTCTTAAAGCTGCCATGTTTGAGACCCTTGGTCTAAAAGACAGGAGAATTATGGAAATTAGGCCTAATATAGGTAATCCTCGAATTACAACCCTTCATTTAGTGACAAAAAGTGACTTACAGCCAGTCCTCGCACTTACAACTATTACAATCAGAATTTGGGTTATTGGCAACCAGAATGTATTTACGGCATTTGCACAATCCGGGGTGACATGAGGGAGCCAGATTTGCTTAATGCCCACACGGTTCACTTAACTTCAGGGATTTGCTTAGCAACCGTGCCCAAAAAACGGTCATAAAATCAGGTGCAATTCATTGACCAACAAGCCTTGATTTAGCCATGTAAGTTGTGGTCCAAATTTTGGTCGTAAGTCGAGGACTATCTCTACAGTAGTCCTTGACTTCCAACAGTTTGTTTAGTGACCATTTGAAGTTACAGCGGCACTGGGAAAAAGTGACTTAGGACCGTTTTTCACACTTAACGACAGTCACTGCATCCTCGTGGTCCCGTGCTCCAAATTCAGACCCTTGGGCAACTGACTCCTATTTATGACGGTGGCATTGGGATCCCCTTTTGTGACCTTTTGACCCCCACAAAATCAAGGGAGAAGCCCAATTCACTTAACGACTTTGTGATTAACTTAGCAACGGCTGTGATTCACTTAACGATGGTGGCAGGAAAGGCTATGAAATGGAGCAAAACTCACTCGTCTCTCCCACCAACAGACATTTCAGATTCTATTACGGTCTTAAGTCAAGGACTACCTATATACAATCAGGGTCCTGTAGGTGGGGACCGTCTTAGGGGCTTCCTCCCCCCCCCCTTTTTCAAACCCTTGTCGGCCCAAAGCTTTTTTGCAAAGCTTTTTTGCTTCTCTCTCTGTCGGGTTGTTGGGCCCATTTTTCAGATGAGGAAAACCGAGGCAGGACACAAGAAGCTTCATTCGAAGGGCTCAGTTCTCCCTCGCTGGCTCATCTCCGTCGCCCCCAACCAGCTGGATGCCAAGCCAATTCTCCTAATTGGATTTTTTTCTCTCTCTCTCTTTCCCCTCAGCGCAGGATTGAAACCTTTATTTATCTTTTCCTCCGTGTTTACTTGGAGCAAGGTAAATGGAATTTTCAACCCAGGGAGGCCGGTTGTGGCCAACCAAGGTTGAAATCAACAGACAAAGGGGGCTGAGAGGAGATGCCATTTCGGGTGCCTGAGGCAGCCGAGGAGAGCAGATTTTTAAAAGGGTGGGAATTACCTGGCCGCCTCCTCTTTAAGCATCTGCACGGTGTTTATTTGACTTGAGTTTTATTTTTTTATTTATCAAAGCTGCACCCGGCCCATCTCGCCAAAGACAATTGTGCATTGCGATATTGCTGTGTCTGCTGCCTGCACGTTTCCCACCAGGCTAAGCAAAGCAACAGCCCCTCCAAATTAGGGAGTGGGGGGGGAATATCATATTTTTTTTATTTTGAGAGGTCCAAATTCAGATTTCCATCTTTTGAACTCTTTGTCTTTCTCTCTCTCTCTCTCTCTCTCTCTCTCCTCTCTCTTTCTCTTTGTCTGTCTTTCTCTCTTTTCTCTCTCCCTCTTTTTCTTTTCTCTCTCTCCCCCTTTCTTTTCCTCTCTTTCTCTTATTTATTTATTGAATTTATATTGCCACCTATTCGCCCATGGTGACTCTCTCTCTCTCTCTCTCCCCCTTTCTATTCCTATCTCTACCTCCCTCTCTCTTTCTCTCTGTCTCTTTTTCCTCTCTGTCTCTTTCGCTCCCTATCTTTCTCTTCCTTCCTCTGTCTCTCTCACTCTCACTCTCATTTTCTCTTTTCCCCTCTCTCTTTCTCTCTCCTCTTTTTCTCTCTGTCTCTTCTTTCCTTCCTTTCTCTCCCTCCCTCTCTTTCTCTCTCTCTGCCTTTCTCTTTTTCTCTCTCTCTCTCTTTCTCTCCCTCTCTTTTTCTTCCTTCCTTTCTTTCTCTCTCACTCATTTTCTCTTTTCCTCTCTCCCTTTCTCTCTTGTCTGTTCCTCTTTTTCTCTCTTCTCCTCCCCCCCCCGCCTCCCTGCACTTAGCACTGTCCTGCTTCTGGCTTTGCGATTCGTTTTCCATGTTGCTGCAACAATCCTCTGCTATTCCTCCCCCCATCTCTCCCCCCCACCAGCCCTGTTGCCTCTCCCCATCCAATCTGCTGACATCAGCCTCTGTGACTCACAAGCAATCCAGCCCTATAAAAAAATCTGCTCTGCTTCTCTCCTTCTTCTTCTTCTTCTTCTTCTTCTTCTTCTTCTTCTTCTTCTTCTTCTTCTTCTTCTTCTTCTTCTTCTTCCCTCCTCCTCCTCCTCCTCCTCCTCCTCCTCCTCCTCCTCCTCCTCCTCCTCCTCCTCCTCCTCCTCCTCCTCCTCCTCCTCCTCCTCTTCTTCTTCTTCTTCTTCTTCTTCTTCTTCTTCTTTTTTTTTTTGCTCTTTTTCCCTCCTCTGCCACGGTTCCTCCTTCTCATCCAGGGTTGGATATGTTTGCAAATGCGGTGTGCGTGTGTGAAGTAAGCAAAAAAAAAAAAGTGACTCTTCCAGATACGCACCAGGGGTCCCTGGTGTTCTCTGAGCTGGGTGGTTTTCTGGCAGACGTTTCACAACCCAACTAGGCAAGGTCATCAGTATTTGACTAGGTAGTGAACTCGTGCACTGATGATATTACTGGTTTGGTAATGAAACAAAGAAAGCAAACCAACTCAGAGAATCCAAGAACCCCACGTTTTCCTCTTCTTCTTCCTCCTCTTCTTCTTCCTCCTCCTCCTCTTCCTCTTTTTCTTCCTCCTCCTCTTCCTCCTACTTGCAAACCCCACTTCCTTCTCACACTGATGATATTACCTAGTTGGGTAGTAAAACGTCTGCCAGAAAACAGCCAAGCTCAGAGAGCACCCAAGATTCTACCTTCTTCTTTCTCCTCCTCTTCCTCCTCCCATGCAACCCCCCCTCCCTTCTAGCACTGACGACGTTCCCTAGTTGGGTCATGAAACGTCTGCCAGAAAAACCACCCAGCTCATGTCGACCCCGAGCTATAAATATTCTCCTTTATTGGTAGTACCTGGAGCATTTTAGGAAAACCGGCAAACTTTCTTTTTTGGGGGGGCTTGAATCTCCAAGGTTGTCTGACATTCTAGGAGAAGCCTCATTGTTGGTAGCCAAGACAATGAAGGAATCTCTTTTTTTCCGGACACACAAACACGTTTTAGGGAAAAAGAAAAAAAGAAAAGGAAGGAAGGAAGCTTTGGTTGAAGCTTTTGAAGCTCGATTCGCTCCTTGGTGTGTTTGCAGGTGTCCTTCCCCTTGACTTTAGAGCAGGGGGTCCCCAAACTTGGCAACTTTAAGACTTGTGGACTTCAACTCCCAGAATTCCTCAGCCAGCATAGCTAGGAATTCTGGGAGTTGAAGTCCACAAGTCTTAAAGTTGCCAAGTTTGGAGATCTCTGCGATAGAGCTTCGCGCTGGGGGAAACAAGTCCAATGGTTGAACAATTTACGTGTGTGTGTGTTTGTGCAACAGGACTACATTTCCCAGGAACCACCGCACGATGCCCAGGGGCAAAGGGGGTGTTGGGAGATTTTCGTTCCATCTTCTTTACCCACTGATACAATATTTACGGAGGGCAAAATCCTACTTGCCTGGAGAGCAAAGTGCCCCTACATCTCCATAGATCCATTGTTGACAGTCTGAAAAAGATCAGCGGGGCCTCTGACCTACAAGGACAAGGACGCCATGCCCAGATTTGTGTGTGTGTGTGTGTGTGTGTGTGTGTGTGTGTCTTGCTTTCACCACCCTACTGGCAAGCACCAATCTTCGCCATCGAACCTACCGGCCCTGGAGGGCGGGGGGAAGAGTCTTTATGTTCTCTGGTGGTCCCACATCTGCCGCCTTGCCTGTCCTCCACGACAACATCCAGTTTGACTGCAGCATCCCCCCACCCTCCTCAAATCTCTGTTCCCTACCCCACGGCAGCCTCCCTTCCCCCCTTCCCCCCGCCTCTCCTTCTCTGCTCCATCCCGGCCTGTTTCCATAGAAACCCCCTTTCCGTTTGGATACTCCCATCACTGCCAGGAAAGGGACACTGAGCGTGTGTGTGTGTGTGTGTGTGTGTGTGTGTGTGTGTGTGTGTGAGAGAGAGAGAGAGAGAGAGAGAGAGAGAGAGAGAGAGATCCACTGACGAGGGGGAGGACGGGGGGGAGAAAATGCAGCTCTTGGAATGATTGACACCGGATGGTACACCTCACCCTCTGTCTTCGTTCACACGGGCGTGTGCATATCTGTGCGTGCACCGCTGACTTTCCCAGCGCGTGCAAAATAGGCTGGCTTTTGTAATACCCCCCACACACACACACCCCGGGCCAGGGAAGAAAGCAAGAATCAGGGGAAAAAGTGGGGTATACCACCATGTTGGGGGACACGGCTTGGGTGGACCAAAAACGGTCAGCGGCTACCTCTGGCGCGAGAGCAGCCAGCCCAGGGCTGCGTTTCAGGACTGAGTCAAAATCGGACTGGACTTTGCTTTTTTTTCAGCTCAGCTGGCATTGGACGTGGCATCCTCCGGCCATCTTAAGGCTGCCAGGAAGGGAATTCCGTGTGCAAAATGGCTCAAAGGGGGAGGGAAAAGCAAGAACGGAGCAGCCAAATGGCATCCACCTCACGAAGGAACAAGAGTTTCTCAAGCGTGCCGTGCCCCGTGGCTGGCCAGGCTTGGAAAAACAGCAGGGCCTGTGTCTCGCCAACGGACTTGCCAAAGTTGGCAACTTCCTGTCGCTTCCTTCTGCCGGTTCCAGGAAATGCCATCTCAAGAGCTGCTTCACCCTCCTTCCCGAAAACGGTGCCCCGGCAACCTCAAGTTTGATGTTTCAGCCCTCCCTCCTCTGGGGAAACTTCTCTCGGCCCGCAACCCAAACCATTGAGATGTGGCTTGGCATTCGACGCAACTTTTTGTGTCTCTCCAGGGGGAATGAATTTGCACTGGGGGCCTGTCTTCACTTGGGTGGGTGGGTGAGGGGGGGAGACTAGATAGAGTGGCGTTTTCCCACCTTGGTAACTTTAAAATGGGTGGGCTGGACTTCAGCTCCCAGAATTCCCCCAGCCCTCCCTCCAATCAGTTTTCCATTTAATTGCCACACCGTTTAGTCCAAGGGGGGGGCGTGGTCTCTAACCTTGGCAACTTAAAAGCCTGGAGGACTTAAGATTCCCAGAATTCCCCATTCAACCATACCTCTTGTTTTTTCTCCTCCTCCCTAGAGATTGCGGAGGAAGGAATGACAAGAGAGTAAGCAAAGCAGAGAGTTGAAGTCTAGCGAAGCTGGCTGGGGAATTCTGGGAGTTGGAGTCCTCCGGGCTTAAAAGTTGCCAAGGTTGGAGACCCCTGGCCTGTAGTCCACATTTAACTGGTTTATTAATTCAGCTTGTTGAGCATTATTTTTTTCCCCCTTGACCAAAATCAAGATATATTACATCTACCGCATTCCCACCATCTGTTTAATTCTCTTCCCGATTTGAGGGGGAATTCTGAGAGTGGGTCCTTAAAGCGGTTGAGATTAAGAAAGGCTGTGATAAGAGACCAGTGAACTCCAAAATCCAGTCTTCCCAGTGTTTCCTGATGTCACCACATCGTTGTCTCTCCTTTTCGCCATAGGTCCGAGGCAGCACGATGGCTTCGGGGGTGGAGCTCACAGACAGCAGCCATTCTAGTTCCCTTCTGATCCAGCTGAACGAGCAGCGGCTACGCGGACAGTTCTGTGACATCACCATCATCGCCGAAGACACTAAGTTCAAGGCCCACAAAAACATCCTCGCGGCCTCCAGCCCCTACTTCAAGGAGGTCCTCTCCGAGGAATCGGCGTCTCGCCAGCCGCGCCAGATCCTGGAGCTTCCCGACATCCAGGCGAAAATCTTCTCGGACATCTTGAACTTCATTTATAACTCTCGGCTCTCGGTGCCCAGTCCGGCCATTGCCAAGGAGATTGGGGTGGTAGGCCGACGGTTGGGCATCTCCCGCTTGGAGAACCTGGATGATCCCCTGGCGGAGGTTAAGATGGACAGCCCCAGCATGGCCTCCCCTCGAGGGTGTGGCTCCCCCATTGACCTCACCTGCCCCTCCCGTTCTTCAGAACCCACTAGCCCTGTTTGCTTGCAGGATTTGACCAAAGTGTACAGCCCCAGGCAGGAGCCTCGCCCTGACTCTGAAACCGAAACGGCCAAGATCCTCTACAATCTGAGCTCCGTTACGGCCGTATCGCCGCCTACTGCCTCCGATCTGACCTTCGTGCTGAAGGAAAACATCGATTGGGACCACAACCTCTCCGGGACTCCTCCTGCAGCTTCTGTCAACCCAAGCGATGGGGTGCCAGCGTCCGCCTCTTCTTCCTCCCCCTCGTCCCCCTCCGGGGCTTCCTACCCAGCCAGCAGCACCTTCTGCTGCGGGAGCTGCAACCGGTCCTTTGCGACATCCTCAGCCCTCAGCCTCCACGCAGCTCCACCGGACGCGGCGTTCACTCTCCTGCCGCCACTGCGGCAAAAGTTTCATCCACATCAAGCGGCTGCAGACACACGAAGTCTTGTGCAAGGAGGGGGAGAAACCCAAAGAGGGGGACCCCACCAACAAGGCGCCCACCAGCCCAGAGTTACCTTCCAAGCCAACAGTAGCAGCGTCCTCTTCCAAAAAGGCGATGCTTTTCCGCCATCGGGGCCCGCCACGCGTGGATTATCTCTCCGACCAAGACCACTTCGTCAAAGTTGTAGACGGGCACATCATCTACTTCTGCACCGTCTGTGAGCGGTCCTACATGACCCTCTCCAGTCTCAAGCGTCACTCCAATGTCCATTCCTGGCGCCGGAAATACCCGTGCCGTTACTGCGACAAAGTGTTCGCCTTGGCCGAGTACCGCACCAAGCACGAAGTGTGGCACACCGGGGAACGTCGCTACCAGTGCATCTTCTGCTGGGAGACCTTTGTGACTTACTACAACCTGAAGACTCATCAGAAAGCCTTCCACGGGATCAATCCTGGCCTCATCTCCTCAGAGAAGACCCCTAACGGGGGTTACAAGCCTAAACTGAATGCGTTGAAACTCTACCGCCTGTTGCCCATGCGCTCCCAGAAGAGGCCGTATAAAACGTACAGCCAGGTGGTGGCATCCGAGGACCTTCTGCACCCAACGCGTGCCGTCCCCATGACCCTGGGGGAGAGTGGTCCCTTGGACGGAAACTTGGTCTCCTCCTTGAGCGCCAGTGACGTGGCTTCCGTCTTCCCCACCATGAATGCCTCTTTAGAATTGCCTGAGGCCGAATGCACCCACCAGCAGGAAACCACAAGCACCGAGGACACGTCCGTCTTTCCAACTCCCAGTGAGGAGGGCCAGCTGGACAAGCCGGCCCGGTCTTTGAGCACAGAGGCACCCACCGTCATCGCCTATGGGCACCCCACTTCTTCTGTGATCGTTCATAGCACCTCGGTGAAAGCCCAGGCTCCTTCCGTGATCACGTACAACAGCACATCATCCAGCGCTCTGTTGAATGCGGGGACTCCACCGTCGCTGTCCCAGTCGGAGTCCCCTTCTCCAGCTATAACCAAACCCATTAAGAAGCAGGTCCTGAGGGAATACATCCAGTCCCAGAAGATGGAGGAGCAGGCTTCGGAAGAGGACGGCAGTGAGCAGGGGTTCAAAGCGAGGGGACCGCGGAGTGGGCGCACCATGACTTACATGGCTAAACCGGCCTGTGTGGGAGCCACCTCCGAAAGCCGAGCAGCTCCACTCTGCCAGATCACAGTCCGCATCGGCGAGGAAGCCATCGTCAAGCGGCGGATCTCTGAAACCGACCTCATGCTCGACAAAAGCAGCCGGGTGGGAGGAAGGCGCCTGGATTTCAGCCATGATCTGAGCAGTGAGAAACCGCATCACTCCCTCCTGCCTCCGACGCTCCATGGCAAGCGGGCCGAGAGGGTGTTTGCGAACGAGAGCGGTGAGGAGGACAGCGACCGCGGAGACACAGAAGACCAACTCTGGCGCCCTACTACAGCTACAAACCCAAACGGAAGCCCGGCAGCAGCGGCAGCAGCAAAGCCCTGCCGAAGGTGAAGAAGTCGCGGTGGCGGCACAAGCTGCGTTCCCTGCACTGGATGAAGCGGTCAGAGGAAAGCAAGGAGGGAAGCCGAGCGGGACCCCACCGTCCGGGCTCTGCCGAGGTATCCGGGGGACAGGGCGCTGCCTCCGACCGGGATGAGATGGACCAGCCGATCAAAGTGGGGGGTGGGCGGGGCACTGAATGGAAGCACGAGTGTGGCATTTGCGGCAAACTCTTCTCGGCCCTCAAGAAACTGAAGAAGCACGAACGGGTCCACGCCCGCCTTGCCAAGGACAGCCAGGCCCTGGCGGTTTTGACAGCCACCCCTCACCGGGTGGGCCGCAAGCCTCTGGTGAAGTTTGCCTGTGCCCACTGCACAAAGGTCTGCAAGACCGCGGCGGCCCTGAGCCGCCACATGAAACGGCATGAAGGCCAAGAGGAGGTCCCCCTGCCGGTGCTTACCACGGTCATTGCTTACTCCAAGAAGCCCACCGAGGTGCCCATGCCCACCCCTCCCCGGTGGTCAAGGAAGAGACCACTCAGGAGATGCAGGTGTCGTCTTCCAGCGGGGAGGCGCCCGGAGGCCAGCCAGAGGTGCCCGAGGAGGGCTGTGCAGAAACAGTGCCGTACAGCGGGCACACCCCTCGGCCCGAAGATGAAAACCTGTCGCCGCCAGGGGCCGTCAAGTCCCCTTTTCACGAGGAGCCGCCCACCTGCTCGCCACTGCTACAGGCCACCACGACCACCACTAGCCTCGCCGACCTGCCGCCAGATCTGCCCCACTCTCTTCAAGACCCCATCATCTCTCACACTGGCCCGGTCCAGAAAGAGATCCTGGCATCCCAGGAGATGGAAGGCGACCGATACCGGTCCAGGAGTACCCCTTGCCCCTGCTGGTGCCCGGGAGTTGCCGGAGCAGAAAGGAGGTGGAAGACAAGGCCTCATTCCTGGCTTATCCCAGCGCCATTCAGTTCAACACCGTCAGCAAGGCCGGAAGCAGCAGCGGCGATGGCAAAGTCAGCTTCTACCCTGAGCCGTACCCGCTGATGTATGGGCACCAGCTGCTGGCTGCCTACCCCTACAATTTCACCCTGCCGGTGGCTTTGAACATGGTCATTCCGAACGACAGTGGGCAGCCCTTGCCCTTCCTGCCCAACGTCTTCAGCTATTCGATGAACCCTTGCCGGGCGTGGTGGGGCATGAGGGGCCGCCCGCCGCCCATGGGGGCCTGGGGATGGGCGGCTCGGCTCGCGAGAGCCGCGGAGAGCCAGCGGTGCCCGAGAGGCTGAAGAAAGGCGGGCTTCTTTGAGGGACAGGGCAGGCAAGGGGCACCCGGATTACGGGGCACGGAAGAAAGGCAAGGCGGAGGAGTGGCCGGCCTCCGCCCCTCTTCGGTTCTGAGAAGGTAGGGGGCATGCTTAGGAGGACCGTTGTGGGGGTGGGTGGGTGAGTGCGGAGGGGCCCCCCTAAACTGGGGGGGGACAGGTAGAAGAGAACCAGCCCCACAACCCCTTCCTATCAGGGGCATTTCGCATGGGACACGTTGTCGTAGAGAAGACTTCTTTAAAAAAAATAAAAATAGCAAAAATAGGTACAGGGTACCCTCTTCCCTCCCTCTTTCCTGCCCACCCACTCCCACCCACGCCCGGTTCCTAAACACCCCTATGAATGTTGTTTGTAGACACAAATAAGAGTGAATTTGCACAAGGAACCGCTCTTCACCCCTCTTGACTCAACGCCTCCCCAACCCCAGGGCGATTTCCAGCCTGTTTTCTTCCGGCTCCTGATCCCTTCTCGCCCCCCTCTGTACTTTTGCTGCTGGGGGTGGATGGGGAGAAGAGGGGTGGTGGTCTGACTCTTTAATGTAGCTCCTCCCCTCCCTGCGTCGGGGGTGTGCCTGCAGACCCCCTCCTCTTTCCTCCTCCTTCCCACAAACCGTCTGAGGGTCCCTTTCCTCCTCTTCTCCCCTCCTTTCCCCATCAGGCCTTGCTCCTTCCTCACCCCTCTGTTCTTGGGGTGTCTAAAGACTCTACCCCTGCTATCGGAATGTCCTTCCTCCGCAGACCCTCTTTTTCCTCTTCCCCCTTCCCACTTATTGGGGCGGCCTTCCTCTCCCTTCTCTTCCCTGATCTTCCTTCGGCCCAGCCCGTGTGTATGTGCGTGTGTGCGCCCTCGCTCTCCGTGCATAAGATTTGTTTTCCAACTGGCTGGATGTGATGAATCACATTTTCCTTTTTGGGCAGAGGAAGACAGCCATGGGATGTAGGGAGGAGTTGCGGGGTGCAAGCCAGCCAGAGAGGAACGGAATGGTGGAAGGACCAACCGAGTTGCGTCGCACCACAACGTCCCCCAGCCCAGCACCCTGTTGGGGGACCCCAGCGGAGGAGGGGGGGGGTATTCTTAAATTTGGGTGCCCAGCAGCAAAACCCCTTCCTCTCCTCCCATTCCCCAAACTCCTCCCTTCCCCCAACCCACCCACTCCCCAGTATAAACGACCAAGGATCAGCAATAGGTAATTTCAGCTATACATGTAACTAGTGTTCTCTCTCGTTTTTTCGTTTTCAAAAGTAGCGTTACGTTTTTTTGTTTTTGTTTTTTCAAAATGGGTGGCCTAGTTTCAAACAATAATAACTTTAACGGGGGGCGGATCTCCCCGAGGAAAAAGCCTGCAAAATGTGGTGTGTGGAGGGCAGGAGGCTGGAACGGTGGGTTCCAAGCAGAGAGGGACAGATTAAAGATGGTTTGTCGTGGACCAATGAAGTGCGCGCCGCGAAAAACTCTGCAGCGCAGACGCTCCCCCCCCGAGAGTTGAATCTCCCCCCCCCAAAATGAGCACCTCCCTCCTTTTCTTCCTTTGCTAGCTCTCCCCTCAAAAATATTTTTTTTGGGGGAAATGTATTGCATTCCAGGGAAAAGGGAAAAAAAAAATAAGAAGTAAAGGAACGCTGCACAATTTGGAGGAGGAAGGAAATAATTTTTTTTAACGGGCAAAATAAGCGGCGTTTTCCTGTTTGAAAGCCGAATGCTTAAGCCCGGTGAAATTTTTCCAACTCTTCCTTCCTTCCCGATTCCGAACATTAAAAAACGTGGACTGATTTTGATCGGGGAGGTTTTCCCCAAAAGGACCCCCCCAAAAAAAACAACCCATGGCACATTTTGATTTTGCGATTATTTATGGAAGGAAGAATCACACACACAGCGTTCTTAGATTCAACTCTCCCCGTTTGTTCTCCCTGTAAAATTCCTGCCCCCACCCCTTTTTTTTGTCTCTTTTAGGAAGATGGAGGAGGGGAATATCCAGAACGCTGCCAAAGGCCCTGCTGCCTGGTGAAGTATGGGAGTTCCCAATCCTGGCCTAAAAACATTGCAGCTCCTTTCGCGGCAGTTTAACCATCTTCCAAATTTAACTTTTTCGTGTGTTCCCTCCCCTTCCTGCCCCGCTGCAGGGAAGTGTCTGGATGACCTCCCCTCCTCCCATTTTTTTTCCTGGCTCTGCCGTTGCCGCCGCAGCATTTGCAGGCATCGCGATGATGTACCTTCCCATCGTTTGTGGAGTGGCAAGACCTGCGTGACCGTTCTTTCCAACCTTGTGAAAGTTTCCCCCCCCCCAAGCTAAGCCTGGGAGGGGGGCATTGCTACTCCTCTTTGGCGTAGTGGGGAAACCTTTCCAGGTAAACCAGGTTCCCTCCCCCCCCTCTGCACCTCTGGTTGTGATTCATAGGTCCGCCGCGAAGTTCCCTGGACAGTACACTGTGTAGAATTCCCAGTGTAGAATCAAGCAGGGGAGTTGAGGTTCAGGTACCTTTGAACCCTGTTCCACCT
The DNA here is from genome assembly GCF_049901735.1 of Notechis scutatus. Taxonomy (NCBI): domain Eukaryota; kingdom Metazoa; phylum Chordata; class Lepidosauria; order Squamata; family Elapidae; genus Notechis; species Notechis scutatus. The sequence goes on from NC_142025.1 coordinate 120,305,791, forward strand.
GCAGAATTGGGAGCCGAGGTGCTGGGGGCGGGGTCACACCTGCCCTCCCCCTCCCTTCTGCACAGGGACTGGCTCCAGGGACCTCGTAGACATGCCATGGGGAGGGGGGAAAAAACCCCTTTCCCACGTGAGAGATGATACTGGTTCCCCGACATTGCTTTGCGGCACTCTGGCACGGCAGAATTGGCGTGCACACGTAGAGGATGCATTGCAGCACACCGCACCGCGCACATTTCTGCCCACCCTTTCCTTCCCACCCCACCCCACAAACACAAAGGACCTGTGGCCCCCTCCTCTGTTTTTTTTTCTGCCGTGATGCGTCTTCTTCCCACCCTCCTCCTGTCCACCGCTCGCCTTGCCAGCCCTTCGTGACATCCGTTGAGGCGGGATTTTTCTCACGCACATTCATTTCCTGTCCGGCAGGCGCACAGCTCCTTCTGCACTCGGCCCCTTCCCCACCCACACCCCACCCCCCGCCTGCTACCCAGGGCTGAACATGTCAGTGTACTACTTGCCCTTCTCCAAACTTCTCCTGGGATTTATTTTTAAATTTTGGGGTTGCGGGAGTCTAGTCCGGGGCCTAATGCCGGCTTGCAGGCCTTGCGCGCAGAGGCCTCCCACCAGCTAGGTTACAGCACACACTGCTGTTCTTTGTGGGGGTGGGGGGAGAAGGGTCCTTTCCCTCTAACCCAGGGGTCTGCAACCCACAGGTCTGGAGCCACTGCTGCTGCTCTTCGTCCTCCTCCTCCTCCTCCTCTTCTTCTTCTTCTTCCTCTTCTTCTTCTTCTTCTTCTTCTTCTTCTTCTTCTTCTTCTTCTTCTTCTTCTTCCTCTTCTTCTCCTTTTTCCTCCTCCCCCTCCCCTTCTCCTTCTTCCTCTTCCTCCCTCTCCCGCTCCCTTCCTTCTTCCTCCTCCTCTCCCTCCTCCTCCTCCTCTTCTTCTTCTTCTTCTTCTTCCTCCTCCTCCTTCCTCTTCTTCTCCTTTTTCCTCCTTCTCCCCCTCCCCTTCTCCTTCTTCCTCCTCCTCCTTCTCTTCTTCTTCCTCCTCCCCCTCCTCCTCCTCCTCCTCCTCCTCCTCCTCCTCTTCTCCTCTTCTTCTTCTTCTTCTTCTTCTTCTTCTTCTTCTTCTTCTTCTTCTTCTTCTTCTTCCTCCTCTTCCTCTTCCTCTTCCTCTTCCTCTTCCTCCTCTTCTTCTCCTTTTTCCCCCTCCCCTTCTCCTTCTTCCTCTTCCTCCTCCTCTTCTTCCTCTTTCCTCCCTCTCCCTCTCCCTTCCTTCTTCCTCCTCCGCTCCCTCCTCCTCCTCTTCTTCTTCCTCCTCCTCCTCCTTCCTCTTCTTCTCCTTTTTCCTCCTCCTCCTCCCCTCCCCTTCTCCTTCTTCCTCCCCCTCCTCCTCCTTCTCTTATTCCTCCTCCTCCTCCTCCTCCTCCTCTTCTTCTTCTTCTTCTTCTTCTTCTTCTTCTTCTTCTTCTTCTTCTTCTTCTTCTTCTTCTTCTTCTTCTTCTTCTTTCTTCTTCTTCTTCTTCTTCTTCTTCTTCTTCTTCTTCTTCTTCTTCTTCTTCTTCTTCTTCTTCTTCTTCTTCCTCCTCCTCTTCTTCTTCCTCTTCTTCTCCTTTTTCCTCCTCCCCTCCCCTTCTCCTTCTTCCTCTTCCTCCTCTTCTTCCTCTTCCTCCCTCTCCCGCTCCCTTCCTTCTTCCTCCTCCTCTCCCTCCTCCTCCTCTCCCTCCTCCTCCTCCTCCTCAGCCTCTTGGTGGTGCAGTGGTTAGAATGCAGTATTCCAAGCTACTCCTACTGCAGTTTGGCAGATCGAATCCCACCAGGTTCCAGGTAGATTCAGCCTTCCATCCTGCGGGTAAAATTGGATCCAGATTATGGGGGGAAGAGGGCTGGCTCCGTAAACCGCTTAGAGAGGGCTGTAAAGCACTGTGAAACGGTATATAAGTCTAAGCGCTGTTGCTGTTCTTCCTCTTCTTCTTCTTCTTCTCCTTCTCCTTCTTCCGGGGCCTCTGTTGTGCCTCCCTGTCGGCGGATCCCACCACTGGCTGGTCCCTCCCCTTCCTGTCACACCTCACCTGGCCTGAGAAGGTAAGGGTGACGCTGGGAGACATGAAGACTCCCGCTCCATATTCCAGAGCACGAGAGTTGACCGGGGTGGGAGAGAGTCACGCCAGGGGTTAAATTTATCGGGCTCCCTGGTGTTTTCGGTGGGGGGAAACGGGTCCAAATGGCTCTTTGAGGTTTAAGGTTGCAGACCCCCAACCAGCCCCCGGTGAGTTTTGAGTGGGAGGGGCGCTTGCATTTCAGCAGTGCACCCCTTGATCGCATCCAGAGGTGGGAGGGCAAGGGAGGTTGGGCCGGGCGGAACAAGAACACGCACCAAAGGTATATTTGGGGTGGTTTTTCCTCCCCCACCCCAACACCCCCAAGCAGGAGGCTCTGGGTTCTTTTTGGGGGGGAGAACATTGGGGGCAGAAGGGGAAAGTCGCTGACATGTACATAGTGGCCGATCTTTTGCACTTTGTCACTGGGGGGCGTCTGTGCGGAGGGGTGCGCTCCGGTGATTGTTGACCGTTTGCTACTGAATGTAACTCGTTTTTATTTTCCTTATTTTTTTTTTTTAGAAAAGCACCTCTAGCTAGTTTTTACGGCACTTTAGATATTTACTGAAATCTGTTTAAGGAAACTACAGAAAAGCAAAAAAAAATAAAAAAATAAAAGGGAGAGAGAGAGGAAAACAATAGCAGGGGGGAGAGCGAGAGAGCGAGAGAAAGTCGTTTCAAAATCACGTCGGTCATTAGTCACGAGGACAAATCATCGTGGGTTTTGTTTCTGTTTTTTTTTTTTCCCTGCCGCTTTTTCCCCCGGTCTCTGTTCCCAAAAAAATTGTGACAAGTGTAAGGAAATTCCTTTTAGACAATTACTGTATTTATCTTTCTGCATCTTTGTGTGTAACTCCAATAACTTCTTCAAAATAAAATGACCATTATAACGTTGATGGTGGCGCGCCCTTTGGAAGCGCGCCTGCTGTGTTTTTTTTTTCGTTTTTTCTTTCTGCGTTAGCCACCGTCCTGGGCTGGGAGACAAAAAGAGACAGAATGGGTGGGAGGGCTACGACCACAAACCCACGGGCTGCAGGGAGTGGGGTTTGTGGAAAGCAGGGTGGGGAGGAGGAGGAAGAGGAGAAGATAAAGGCCGTGGGGTCCTCGGTGCGGCTCTGGGCCTGGTGGTTTCGGTGCAGCGGTTTCGTGACCCAATTAGAGGACATCATCCGGGCTGGTTAACCCCGGTCTTCCTTCTAGCCTTGATGACGTCCCCTAGTTGGGTCACGAAACGCCTGCAAGGAAACCAAGTTCGGAGACCGACAAGGACCCCACAGTCAGTTGTCCTCCTCTGCAAACCCCGCTCTCTTCTAGCCCTGATGACGTTCCCTAGTTGGGTCAAGAAACGTCTGGAAGGAAATAAAGCTCAGGAGCCCACCAAGGACCCCTCAGCCCTGCACCTCCTCTTCCTCTCCACAACCCTTCCTCCCTTCTAGCACTGATGGTGTTACCTAGTTGGGTAAAGAAACGTCTGTAGGGAACCAACCAAGCTCAGAAACCACCAAGGACCCCTCAGCTTCCTCCTCCTCCCTGCAACCCTTCTCCCTTCTAGCACTGATGATGCACTCCTCTTCCTCCTCCTTTCCACAAACCCTCCTTCTAGCTGCTCTTCCTCCTCTTCTTCTTCTTCCTCCTCCCCTCCCGCACAAACCTTCCCTTCTAGCACTGACGGTGTTCTCTAATTGGGTCATCAAACGTCTGCAAGAAAATAACCCAGTTCAGGGAACATCAAGGATCCCTCAGTCCCTTTCTTCCTCCTCTCCTCCTCTTCCCCCTTCTCCTCCTCCTCCTCCTTTCCACAAACCCTTCTTGCCCTTGACGATGTTCCCTAGTTGGGTCATGAAACGTCTGCAAGAAAACCACTCAGCTCAGACAGCCCCCAGGACTCCAGAGTACAAAAACAGAAGTACAGCCTCAAACGCACCTTACGTATCGTTTGCAAAGTCTTCCCATCCTCTCCGGAACTGCAAATCCAATTCATCAGCAAATCCAAACGTCAAGAGTTCATTTTTCTCTCACTGTTGTTAAATTAATGGTCATGTTGGTGGTGGTGGTGGGGGGGAAGCAGCAGGGGAGTGGGCTTAAGTTCCCCCATCTACCCTCAATGCCCCAAGACGCCGCTTTGTCCCCTTTTCATCTGGCCAGAGGAGTTTGTTTCCAAGGGGAAAAAAGAAACACACACACCTCTAGTAAACCTGCTTGTATTGGGGGGATTGCAAGAAAAGAGCCTCCCCCCCACTCAAGATGCTGGCTACCCAGTTCTGTGTACCCCGAAGGGGAATATTTGGGGGGGCAGAGGGAAAATGGGGTTTGTTTCCACTTTTATGAGTGAAAAGGGGTGTGTGTGGGCCTTGTAGCCAGAGCAGTTGCAAATCACACACTTTGAGGGAAAAAAGCCTTTTCTATAGGTCAGAAGCTTAAAAGGGATTGGCGTGAATCTCCACTTTGTACATTTGGGGTAGGATTAAAAGGTGTGGCAGCCCCCCACGAAACCTGGCCAAGAACCATGGGTCTGTTAGTCCTTTCTCCAAGAAACCCCATTTTATTCACGGGTGTTTCTCAACCTTGGAACTGGAAGAGGAGTGGACTTCAACTCCCAGAATTCCCCCAGCCAGCACAGAATTCTGGGAATGGACGTCCACCCCTCTTCCCAATCAGGATAGAGCGGGGGCGGGACCTTGGAGGTCGTCTAGTCCAGCCCTCCGCTCAAGCAGGAAACTTTCCCATTTCAGACAAGCGGCAATCCGGTTTCTTCTTTAAAAACTTCCAGATGATGAACAGCTTCTGGTGGCGAGCAGTTCCCCAGGGTTAATTGTCCTCCCTGTTAGGAAATTTTCTCCTTAATTTCAGGTTGCTTCTATCCTTGGTTAGTTTCCATCCGTTGTTTCTTGTCCTTCATTTAGGGATTTTGGAAAATAAGTTGACCCCACTCTACTTCGGGGCAGCCCCTTAATTACTGGAATACTCCTATCATGCCCCTCTTACTCCTTCTTTCTCAAATCCTGCAACCCTTCTTCGTAATGTTTTAGTCTCAGGGCCTTTGCTCCTTTTAGTTGCACTTTTCCCCCAAAAGTCTCAACATCTGTTTTGGAACGTGGTGAGCAAAACTCGACCCAATCGCCCGATCTTACTAAGGCTTTACACAGCAGTAGTAATCCTTCACGTGGTTTTGATCCTCTGCCTCTGTTTATACAACCACAGAATCGCATTGGCTTTTCTTGGCGGCGGCTGCAGCACACGGCTGACTCATATTTAAGGCATCGTCCGCTAGGACGCCAAAGTCCGTTTCTCCATTAACTGTTTTCGAGGCAGGTTTCCAGCTGCTAAGGTTGAGTTAACCCGGCCCTCCCTACCTGTCCCTTCCATCTTTCAATGCACAAACACAAAATAAACTGCACCAAACTTGATGGCAGGAAATACGACTTAAGCCACCCACCGAGTGGTCAATGTCTGGAATCCTCTACCTGACTCTGTGGTTTCTTCCCCAAACCCCAAAAACTTTTAACCTGAGACTGTCTACTACTATTGACCTCACCCCTTTCCTAAGAGGTCTGTCGGGCGTGCATAGCGCATCTGTCGGGCGTGCATAAAGCGCACCAACGTGCCCACCGTCCCTGTCCTATTGTTTCTTTTATTTTTCTTATATGTATCCGTGTATTCATAACTATATTTTTACTTATACCTATTATCTTGTAAACGATTGACAAATCAAAATAAATAAATAAATAAAATAAACAACAGCTGGATCTTTGTCCTTCCCTCTAACCTTCCTGGTGTTGTTGCAACCATGAGTAAACAAGCCATTGGCCTCCCATCGTTTCACCCCCTCCAAGTGCAAGACAGGTAAGCATTGCTCTCCCAAGTTGTTTTTGTGTGTGTGTTTGTGTGTGTACGCCTTACAGGTGTGCCGATGTGTTATGCAGCAAACTTACCTGGACTTTTTTTTTTTAAAAAAAATGCAAACTTATATTTTAAAAAAATCAATGATCGCTCATCTGGATTGCAACCACTTTGGCTCACGGCTTGTTGGAAAGTGTTGGCAACTTTCTAGAGTGGAAGAGAGTTGCGGTGTGGCACACAAACCGCAGAGGGCATGGGTGTTGCCAAGAAAATGCCCCCCCCCTCCCATGCATCCACATATGGCATCATTTAACAGAAAGGGCAGCCCCCACTCCCCAAATTCTTTTAAGACAGGGATCTCCAAACATGGCACCTTTTTAAGACTTGTGGACTTCAACTCCCAGAAGTCCCTGTCAGGAAAGGCAATTTCCCAGAATTCAGCTGGAGAGGACAACTGTAGCTAACTATCTTTTATCACATTTTTTCAAAACACTTAATAGATGGTGGGAATGCAGTAGACTATATATATATATATATATATATATTTAAAACAGAAACGGCTGTGAAAGTCTGACTCACAGACGGACACAATCAAAGCCTGATGATGGCAGATGAGATTCTGCCGAAAACGTTGCAACAACTTTAAAGCACAACTATAATGATGTGGGAAATACCGAACAAAGCTGAATACCATGTATGTATGTATGTATGTATGTATGTATGTATGTATGTATGTATGTATGTATGTATGGTATTCAGCTTTGTTCGGGTATTTTCCCACGTCATTGTATAATATATATATAATTTAATTTTAATAAAATTTTATTGAAAATAAACATTTAAAAAATCTTGAACGTGGTGGACTTTCTTTGACGTACATACCTGTCTTTATTATTCTAGAAAAATAATAATTAAGCAATGTATAAGCATTCATATACACACACATATATATACACATATGTACATTTGATCTTTGTGTCGTTTTATATCTTAATCATTGTGTTGCATTTCAATTACCTCTTAAATTCCAATTTACATTTTATAGACTTCCTTTCCTATCCCTCCATTGTTCCATACTTTATAATATTCTGATACGTCTCGTTCTTTCAATTCTAATGTCAGACTGTCTAGTTCAGCACATTGAGAAATCTCGTCTATTATTGCTTCGTCATTTGGAATTTCTTTTGACTTCCAAGTTTGGGCAAGTAATAATCTTGCTGCAGTAATTACATGGATAATTAGGTAGGTATCTACTTTACTAAAACTTTCTTTTATTATTCCTAATGGGGACATCTCTGGTGTAAAGTTAATTTTTAAACCCCAACATTTCTTCCAGCCATGTCCGGATTTTGTGCCAAAATTCTTGTGTTTTCTTGCAGTCCCTCCACATGTGGTAATAAGTACCCCCTCCTTTCAAACATTTCCAGCATGTAGGCGATTGAGGACCATACATTTTTGCTAGCCTCGCTGGTGGTAATATATCTTGTAAGTCAGGGAAGTGGGGGGGAAAAAAAAGGAATGGGCTGGGGAATTCTGGGAATTGAAGTCCACGGGTCTTAAAGCAATCAAGTTCGGAGACCCCTGATGTATAGAATCTAATGGATTACTGGGAATTGGCATCCTTTGGCAGTGTTTTTTCCTAGATGGTTTTCATTAACTTTATAGCAGGGTCTCCAACCTTGGCCACTTTGAAGACTTCAACTCCCAGAATTCCCCAGCAGACAAAATTTTCCCAGAATTCAGCATGGATAGAGGACAAGAACAAGCGTGATTTTAGACTACCTTTATCGCTAATTTTGGATAATTTTCTTAATAGAGGGTGGGTATGCAATAAACATAATATATCTTGATGTTTAGCAAAGTGAGAAAAAAATAAAATAAAAAGACCCGGCGGGGGAATCCTAAGGTTGTCAAGTTTGGAGACTTGTGAAATGACAACCTGTACCAACCCAACTTTGCGCTGCCCGCAAAGCAGAGATAATGCCAAGTTGGCACGCCCATAATATCTTGGGGGGGGGGGGCATGCAATGCCACGCAGACACACTACTACAACGCTCACGAAGAACAGACAACTGCACAAAGGGACTCTCGGCCGCACCTGAGTTTCAGCATTGTTTCTGCAGTAGAGGCAGTGGCTGTTCATTGAGTGGCCGTTCGGACGAGTGGCACGGTGGCCTAGAGGCGGTGCTCTCGCCTCGCGAACAGGAGGTGGTGAGTTTGAGTCCTAGGTAAAGGCATTTCTCTCTCTGGGCACAATGAGAATTATATCTGCCAAACAAAAAACTCCGCATCGTCAACAGGAAGGGCAGCCGGCCAGCAAAACACTCTGCTAGCTCCATTCCGTTGCCCAGACTCCACTCCGCAAGGGATTATGGTGATGATGGAGTGGCTGTTCAGAGTTCCATAAACACTGAAAAAAGTGACCTTTACGACCTTCTTTCACACTTACGATAGTTAAAGTATCCCCATTGGTCCCAATTCAGATGCTTGGGAACTGGCTCATATTTACGACCGTCGCAGTGTCCTGGGGTCACAGAAGACACCTGACCGCCAAGAGTTTTGAATCCAGGTCTTAGGTGGCCCCCAAAGAAGGTCCGCTCTAAGTGACTGGTTGTAAGTCGAGGACTAACCATAATGCCAGCAAAAAAAACGCTTCGTTATAGGTAGTCCTCGACTTACGGCTGTTTATTTAGTGACGGATGTTAAAAACGCCACCGGGGGAAAAGCAAAAAAAAAAGCAATGCAGGATGGTTTTTTTCCACACAGGCTGCGACACCTTTCCCGCGGTCCCGGATCCAAATCCAAGATGCTTGGCGACTGACTCGTATTACTGACAGTCTCCTTAAGGCGGCTGCCCGACTACGCAACGTCCACGTGGGAATCCGGTTCGTTAGAACAGCCCTGATACTCACTGAACAGCGGTAGCGATTCACTTAACAACGGGCAGCAAGGAAGGCCTTCGAAGCAGACGTTCAAAGTGCCCCCCTGACCCATGCCTGCCCAGGGGAAGGGGCTACCCTGAGGCACATAGACCACCCCCAGCTGTGCCCCCTGGCAGCCTTTCTCTTTTCCCCTCCTGTATGAACTCCCCACTCCAATCTATAAGCTTGTGACTGGGAATTGGAGGGGTGTCAAGCTTTGCTGGGGGGGAGTATTGTAAGGACAGACAGGGTGGGGGGCACCAGCTGGTCGCAAATAGCTTTATTTAATTTCCTAGAGAATTTTGGGGGGGAAGTCAGAAATGGGAGGGTTTAGGGTTAGGGATACGAGGAGGAAGGACGTGGCAGCGGGCAATGGCGGAAAAAGAAGCTAGGAAGTTTGCTGGCGCAGAATGGCGGAAAGAAAGAGGGGGGCTTCATCCCCCTCCGGTGGGCATTCCGCGGGGAGGGTCCCCGATCTGTGTGCCCACCTCCCCAAGGAAGGGAGAATCAGGGCCCTCCCTGGCAGGATGAGGCCGCCCTTCCCGAAAAAGATGCGCCTGGCTGCCAAACGACTTGCACAACATCTGCGCATCCATAAAGACCTTTGCGGGGGGAGGGGAGAGGGATTGGGGGAGGGAAAAGTGGGGGAGTAACTTCCTGCTTCTCGCCCTTAATTGGCGAGGAGGGGCGTCTCTCTCAGCCGCTTCCTACGAGGCTGCTTGAGATTAGGGAGGGTAAAAAAACAACAACAGAAGGGGCTCAGGGAGGCCATCTAGCCCAATCCCACGGTCCTGTTCCTCTTCCCCCACACCCCGCCCCCAAACCCGGGCAAGGTTTTAAACCGTTCCCTGGCGTTGTTTGGGAACAGCGTTTTGGAATTGGCCAAAATAATAATAATAATCCTCAACTTTAGGTCGTTGAGTGATGTATGACCGTTTCTCACACTTACGACCTTGGCAGCGTTTCCCCCAGGGTGTTGTGGGAGCTTCCTCTGCTTTCATGAAGAAGAGATTGAACCGCCATCTATCTGTCAGAGATGGTGTAGATAGGGTCGTGCTTGAGGTGGGTGGGTGGGGTTGGACTAGATGACCTCCAGGTCCTTCCCAGCTCTGTCAATCGATGCTGAGCAACTAGTTCATATTTAATGACGGCGGCAACTTTCCGATGTGTGTGTGTGTGTGTGTGTGTGTGTGTGTGTGTGTGATGGGATCCCCTTTTTTGCGACCACCTGCACAAGCGGGCGTTCGCTGGATGTCTGCCCTTACCACCCACTTAACGACGGCAGCCATTCAACTCAACAACTGTAGCGGAAGATGAAAAAAACAGAAATTTTGGTCGTAAGTTAGAGTCAAACCTGGCGGGAAGAAAAACATGGGCGGAAGCCTTGCGGGAGGCAGGGGGTTTCCTGACCAAGGTGGGAGGGCTGGCCTGCAGCCTGGCCAGACTTGGGGGGAGGGAACAAATCTGCCCCCTGGCCATCTCTGGCTGGCTGGCGGGGAGGGGAGGGCTTGACCTCTGGACAGTTTTATGTCAACAGTGTCTGAAAATTCAGATTTGACCCGGGCCACTTCCAGTCCTGTTCAGAGTTTCTCCACCAACCCAATCATGTTCCCAGTGGCTGCCTGGTTGGTTTTACTGGTGGCCCCAGCCCCCCACTGGGCCACGGGGACCGGATCAGGAGGCAGCGGAGGTGGACCTTTCGAAGGTGAGTCAGGCCAGCCTCATTCTCCCTCACTGGACGCCTTGCGGAGTTCAGAATGCAAAATTCCAGAGTGGGAAGGGGACCCCCCAGAGGTCTTCTAGTCCAACCCTCTCCCCTGCTTGAGTGGGAGACCCTATGCCATTACGGGTTGCGGGGGGTGGAGAAGCTTCAGGCCTGGGGGAGGGGGGGTTGCTTTTGGTGGTAGAAAAAGCTTTGTGTGATCCAGTTTGTACCAGATCTTGGTCGTATTTGTTCTGGGTGCAGTTTAATTCTCTAAAGCAGAAATCCCCAACCTCAGCCACTTTAAGACTTGTGGACTTCAACTCCCAGAATTCCCGATTCAACTAGTCTGTTTTTTTCCCTCCTGCTCCCTAGAGTGGAGAGATTGCAGAGAAAGGGATGACAAAAAGAGAGGAAGCAGGCAGAATGCAGAGGAAGGGAATGACAAGAGAGGAAGCAGGCAGATTGCAGAGGAAGGGATGACAAGAGGAAGCAGGCAGAAGGCAGAGGAAGGGATGATAAGAGAGGAAGCAGGCAGAAGGCAGAGGAAGGGATGACAAGAGAGGAAGCAGGCAGAAGGCAGAGGAAGAGGGATGACAAAGAGAGGAAGCAGGCAGAGCAGAGGAAGGATGACAAGAGAAAGTAAGCGGGCAGAAGGCAAAGAAAGGGATGACAAAGGAGTAAGCAGCAGAGATCTGAGGAAGGGATGACAAGAGAGAAGAAGCAGGCAGATTGCAGAGGAAGGAATGACAAAGAGAGTAGCGGGCAGATTGCAGAGGAAGGGATGACAAGAGAGTAAGCAGGCAGAAGAGCAGAGGAAGGGATGACAAGAGAGTAAGCAGGCAGAAGGCAAAGGGATGATGAGGGAGTAAGCAGGCAGATTACAGAGGAAGGGATGACAAAGAGAATAAGCAGGCAGATTACAAAGGAAGGGATGACAAAGAGAGCAAGCAGAAGGCAGATTGCAGAGGAAGGATGACAAGAGAGTAAGAGGAGGCAGATTACAGAGTAGGGATGACAAGTGTAAGCAGGCAGATTGCAGAGGAAGGGATGACAAGAGGTAAGCAAGGCAGATTGCAGAGGAAGGGATGACAAAGAGGTGTAAGCAGAGCAGATTGCAGAGGAAGGGATGACAAGAGTGTAAGCAGGCGGATTGCAGAGGAAGGGATGACAAGAGTGTAAGCAGGCGGATTGCAGAGGAAGGGATGATGAGAGTAAGGCAGATTGCAGAGGAAGGGATGACAAGAGAAGTAAGCAGGCGGATTACAGAGGAAGGGATGACAAAGAAAGTAAAGCAGGCAGAAGGTGCAGAGGAAGGGATGACCAAAGTGTAAGCAAGGCGGATTACAGAGGAAGGGATAACAAAGAGTGTAAGCAGGCAGATTGCAGAGGAAGGGATGACAAGAGTGTAAACAGGCGGATTAGAGGAAGGGATGACAAGAGAGTAAGCAGGCAGATTGCAGAGGAAGGGATGACAAGAGAGTAAGCAGGCAGAATGCAGAGGAAGGATGACAAAGAGAGTAAGCAGGCAGATTACAGAGGAAGGGATGACAAGAGAGTAAGCAGAGCAGAATGCAGAGGAAGGGATGACAAGAGAGTAAACAGGCAGATTGCAGAGGAAGGATGACAAAGAAGAAGTAAGCAAGCGGATTGCAGAGGAAGGGATGACAAGAGAGTAAGCAGGCAGAATCTACAGAAGGAAGGGATGACAAGAGGAAGTAAAGGCAAGGCAGATTACAGAGGAAGGGATGACAAAGAGAGTAAGCAAACAGATTACAGAGGAAGGATGACAAGAGTGTAAGCAGAGCGGATTGCAGAGAAGGATGACAAGAGAGTAAAGCAGGCAGAATGCAGAGGGAAGGGATGACAAAGGAGAGTAAGCAGGCGGATTGCAGAGGAAGGGATGACAAGAGAGTAAGCAGGCAGATTACAGAAGGAAGGGATGACAAGAAAGTAAACAGGCGGATTACAGAGGAAGGGATGACAAAGAGTAAGCAAAGAGCAGAATGCAGAGGAAGGGATGACAAAGTGTAAGCAAACCAGGCAGATTACAGAGGAAGGGATGACAAGAGAGGAAGCAGGCAGATTACACAGAAGGAAGGCATGACAAGAGTGTAAGCAGAGCAGAATGCAGAGGAAGGGATGATGAGAGTAAGCAGGCAGATTGCAGAGGAAGGGATGACAGAGTGTAAGCAGGCAGATTGCACAGGAAGAGGATGATGACAAAGAGAGAATAAGCAGGCAGATTACAGAGGAAGGGATGGCAAGAAGTGTCTAAGCAGGCAGATTGCAGAGGAAGGGATGACAAGAGTGTAAGCAGGCGGATTACTGGAAGAAGGGATGACAAGGAAAGTAAGAAGCAGATTACAGGAAGGATGACAAAGAGTAAGCAGGCAGGATTGCAGAGGAAGGGATGACAAAGAAGAGAGTAAGCAGAGCGGATTGCAGAGGAAGGATGACAAGAGTGTAAGCAGGCACGGATTACAGAGGAAGGATGACAAGAGTGTAAGCAGGCGGATTGCAGAGGAAGGGATAAACAAGAGTGTAAAGCAGAGCAGAATTACAGAGGAAGGGATGACAAGGAGTGTAAAGCAGGCATGGATTACAGAGAGGAAGGCATAGACAAGAGTGTGAAAGCAGGCAGAATGCAGAAGGAAGGGATGACAAGAGTGTAAGCAGGCCAGATTACAGAGGAAGGGATGACAAGAGTGTAAGCAGGCAGATTGCAGAGGAAGGGATGACAAGAGTGTAAGCAGGCAGAATTGCAGAGGAAGGGATACAAGAAACGTAAGCAGGCAGTTACAGAGGAAGGATGGACAAGAGTGTAAGCAGGCAGGGATTGCAGAGGAAGGGATGACAAAGAGAGTAAGCAAAGATTACCCAGAGGAAGGGATGCAAGAGAGTAAGCAGAAGCGGATTAGAGGAGAAGGGATGACAAGAGAGTAAGCAGGCAGATTGCAGAGGAAGGGATGACAAAGAGAGTAAGCAAGGCAGATTGCAGAGGAAGGGATGACAAAGAGAGTAAGCAGGCAGAATGCAGAGGAAGGGATGACAAGAGTGTAAGCAGGCAGATTGCAGAGGAAGGGATGACAAAGAGTAAGCAGGCGGTATTAAGAAGGAAAGATTAGCAGAGGAAGGGATGACAAGAGTGGCAAGCAGGATACAGAGGAAGGGATGACAAAGAGTAAGCAAGGCGGATTAAGAGGAAGGGATGAAACAGAAGAGTAAAGCAGAGCAGATTATGCAGAGAGGAAGGGATGACAAGGTGTAGTTAAGCACAGGCAGATTACAGAGGAAGGGATGACAAGAAAGAGTAAACTGATTCAGGACAGATTACAGAGGAAGGGATGACAAGAGAGTAAGCAGGCAGATTGAAGAGGAAGGATGACAAGAGTGTAAGCAGAGCAGATTGCAGAGGAAGGGATGACAAGAGAGTAAGCAGGCAGGGATTGCAGAAGGAAGGGATGACAAAGGGATGTAGCGAAGCAGAGCGGATTGCAGAGGAAGGATGACAAGAGAGTAAGCAGAGGCGGATTGCAGAGGAAGGGATGACAAAGAGTAAGCAGGCGGATTGCTGGAGGAAGGGATCAAGACAAAGTGTAAGCAGGCAAATGATTACAGAGGAAGGGATAAGTACAGAGAGTATGTAACGAGCAGGATTACTGAAGGAAGGGATAACCAAGAGAGAAAGCGGGCAGATTACAGAAGGAAGGGATGACAAGTGTAAGCAAGGCGCAGATTAGAAGGAAGGGATGACAAGGAAAGTGTAAGCAAGCGGATTACAGAGGAAGGGATGACAAGAGTGTAAGCAGAGCGGATTAAAGAGGAAGGATTACAGATTAAGAAGAAGGGATGACAAGAGAAGTAAGCAGGCAGAATTAGAAGGAAGGGATAATAAGAGAGTAAGCAGGCAGATTGCAGAGGAAGGGATGACAAAAGTGTAAAGCAGGCAGATTACAGAGGAAGGGATGACAAGAGAAGTAAGCAGGCAGATTGCAGAGAAGGGATGATGAGAGAGGTAAGCAGATTGCGGATTACGAGGAAGGGATGACAAGAGTGTAAGGCAAGCAGGCAGGGATTACGAGAGGAAGGGATCATCCTTTGGAACAAGAAGAGTAAGCAGATGCGGATTACAGAGGAAGGATGATAACAAGAGAGTAAGCAGAGCAGATTACAGAGGAAGGGATGACAAGAAGAGTAAGCAGAGCTGATTACATGAAGGGATGACAAAGAGTAAACAGGGACAGATTGCAGAGGAAGGGATGAACAAGAGAAGGTAAACAGTCAGATTGCAGAGGAAGGGATGACAGAGAGTAAGCAGGAAGATAAGCAAGAGAGAAGGCAAGGATGACAAGAGAGTAAGCAGAAGCAGATTGCAGAGGAAGGGATGACAAAGAGAAGTAAGCCAGGCAGATTACAGAAGGAAGGGATAAACAGAGAGTAAGCAGGCAGATTACAGAGGAAGGATGACAAGAGAGTAAAAGCAGGCGGATTACAGAGGAAGGGATAACAAGAGAGTAAGCAGATTACAGAGGAAGGGATGACAAGAAGAAGTAAGCAGAGCAGATTGCAGAGGAAGGGATGACAAGAGATGTAAGCAGGCGGATTAGAGAGGAAGGGATGACAAGAAGTAACAAGGCAGATTACAGAGGAAGGATGACAAAAGTGTAAGCAGGCAGATTGCAGAGGAAGGGATGACAAGAGAGTAAACAGTACAGCAGATTGCAGAGGAAGGATAAACAAGAGAGTAAGCAGGCGGATTACAGAGGAAGGGATGACAAAGAAAGTAAACAGGCGGATTACAGAGGAAGGATGACAAGAGTGTAAGCAGAGCAGATTGCAGAGGAAGGATGACAAGAGAGTAAGCAGGCAGATTACAGAGGAAGGGATGACAAAGAGTGTAAGCAGGCAGATTGCAGAGAAAGGATGACAAGAGTGTAAGCAGGCAGATTGCAGAGGAAGGCATGACAAAGAGGTGGAAGACAGGCAGATTGAGGAAGGATGACAAGAGAGAGTAAGCAGAGCGGATTACAGAGGAAGGGATGACAAAGAGAGTAAGCAGGCAGATTACAGAGGAAGGGATGACAAGAGTAGTAAGCAAGGCAGATTGCAAGAGGAAGGAAGGATGACAAGAGAGTAAGCAGGCAGGATTACAGAGGAAGGGATACAGAAGAGCAAGCAGAGGCAGATTAAGAGGAAGCGGATCGACAAAGAGAGCAAGCAGATGCAAGAGGAAGGGATGACAAGAAAGTAAGCAGGCAGATTACAGAGGAAGGGATGACAAGAGAGGTAAGCAGGCAGATTACAGAGGAAGGGATGACAAGAGGAGTAAGCAGAGCAGATTACAGAGGAAGGATTAACCAAGCAAAATTAGAGCAGGCAGATTACAGAAGGAAGGCGAAAGGATGACAAGAGTGTGGCAGAGCAGATTACAGAGGAAGGGATAAACAAAGAGAGTAAGCAAGCGGATTACAGAGGAAGGGATGACAAAAGAGAGTAAGCAGGCAGATTGCAGAAGGAAGGGATGACAAAGAGTAAGCAGGCGGATTACAGAGGAAAGGGATGACAAAGAGAAGGATGACAGGCAGAGGCGGATTATAGAGGAAGGATGACAAAGAAGAGTAAGCAGGCAGATTACAGAGGAAGGATAGCTTAAAATTAGTAAGCAGAGCAGGATTAGAGAGGAAGGGATGACAAAATTAGTAAGCAGAGCGGATTACAGAGGAAGGGATGACAAGAAAGTAAGCAGAGCAGATTACAGAGGAAGGATGACAAGAGTGTAAGCAGGAGTAAGCGAAGCGGATTACAGAAGAGGATAAGAGGCATGATTGCAGAGGAAGGGATGTAAGAGAGGCAGATTAGAGGAAGGGATGACAAGAAGTGTAAGCAGGCAGATTGCAGAGGAAGGGATAATGACAAAGAGAGAAGCAGGCAGATTAGAAGAAGGATGACAAGAGGAAGGGATGAAGGCAAAAGAGTAAGCTAAGGAGTAAGGATTGCAGATGGGAAGGATGACAAAGTGTAAGCAGGCAGATTACAGAGGAAGGGATGACAAGAGATGTAAGCAGAAGCAGATTGCAGAGGAAGGGATGACAAGAGAGTAAGCAGGCAGAATTACAGAGGAAGGGATGATAAGAGAGTAAGCAGGCGGATTACAGAGGAAGGGATATGACAAAGAGAGTAAGCAGGCAGATTGCAGAGGAAGGGATGACAAGAGAGTAAGCAGGCGGATTACAGAGGAAGGGATGACAAGAGAGTAAGCAGGCAGATTGCAGAGGAAGGATGACAAAGTGTCAAGCAAGCAGCAGATTACAGAGGAAGGGATGACAAGAGAGTAAGCAGATTACAGAGGAAGGGATGACAAAGAGAAAGTAAGCAGGCAGATTACCGAGGAAGGCATGACAAAGTGGGGGTAAGCAAGCGGATTACAGAAGAAGGGATGAACAAGAGAGGAAGCAAGGCAGATTGCAGAGGAAGAGATGACAAGAGAGGAAGCAGAGCAGATTACAAAGGAAGGATGATAAGGAGTAAGCAGAGCGGATTGCAGAGGAAGGGATGAAAGGAAGCAAAATTAGTTAAGGAGGAAGATTACAGAGAAGCGGATTACAAAGGGATACAAGAAATAAGCAAGCGGATTAAGAGGAAGGGATGACAAAGAGAGTAAAGCAAGGCAGATTACAGAGGAAAGGGATAATAACAAAGAAGCTGCGCAAGCGGATTACAGATAAAAGAGGTAAAGAGGCGGATGACAGGGGATGAAGAGACGAGTTAAGCAGAGGCAGAGGATCTAGAGGAAGGGATGACAAAGAGCAAGTAAGCAGAGCGGATTACAGGGGAAGGAAGGGATGATAAAAGAGTAAGCAGAACAGATTAGAGAGGAAGGGATGACAAGAGTAAGCAAGGATCGGATTACAGAGGAAGGACCAACAAGAAATGCGAGCAGATTGCAGAGGAAGGGATGACAAGAAGGAAGCAGCGGATTACAGAGGAAGGATGACAAAGTGAGTAAGCAGGCATGATTGCAGAGGTTCTAGGAAGGGATGACAAGAGAAGGGAAGCAGGCAGATTACAGGAAGGGATGACAAGAGAGGAAGCAGACTAGGAGGCAGGATTACAGAGGAAGAAGGATGACAATGAGGGAGTAAACAGAGCGGATTCTGACAGGAAGGATGACAAGAGAAAATCAAGGTGGATTACAGGAAGGGATGTTAAGAGTAAACAGGAGCCAGATACTGGGAGGGATGAATAAGGAAGGGCGTGGATTCTGGATGACAAGGACTACAGACATCTTTCTGGAGGAAGGGAGATGATAGAGCATAACAGAGCGGTTCTGAGAAGGATGACGAATCTGACATAAGCAAGTGGTGGAGTACAGAGGTTAGGCATCGAACCAGGTGGGCCAGGTTTGGGGATCCTGTCAAGAAAGAAAATAAACGGATTAGAGTGCAGGACAGTTCAAGTGGGAACCGGAGGCACGGTATGGATTAAGGCATGGCGAAATGCCTGCAATTAGTCGCAAGGGTTTAATGGCCAAACTGTAACGGGTCTAAGGGTAACTCCTGCGGAAGCAAATGGTTAAGAGGTGGGCCTAGGAAGAGAATGTCCCAAGATTCAACCGAACTCCTAGTCGACAGTTCCATAGGTTGGGATGGCTTTTGGGAAGAGTCTGGCGGCCATTTCCTCTGACCGAGAGGAGTGTGGGACCCTCCTGTTTGGACCCCTCGGGTCAAGGGGTGGTCTAGGAGACGACTCAGCAATTACTCAGGCAGGTCCCTCACTTCCTGCGGATTAGGAGTTCATGGATCAGGAGCCAATTCTTGGAATCAGTCATCAGGATTACTAGTGCTGAACCCCCAACATGAATTAGCGACTTGGCGCCTCCAGCATTTCCCAAATGAGCATACCAGGCCATCCCCAGGGGTTCTCAGAAGGGAAAGAGGCGAGAACGTGAAGAACGCTGAGACTAGAAGTCGTGGATCAGAAAGAGCGATCTGGTCACTGGCGTCCTCCCGCCTGTCCAGCTGGGCCTGGGTGGATCCACCTCCATCATCCAATCCTTCCCACGCCTGTGGTATCCGTCCAGGCTTTCCCCTCCACTCAAATTCAATTGGAACCATCCATCACTCCAGGACTCCATCACTTCATAAATCCTCGTGTTCCCGATCACATCTTCCACCAGTCAGCCATTCCAGACTATTTTCCCTCCCCAGCTGCATCGCCCTCAGGTACTGCCAGCTGGTGTGTTTGCTGCTGCCCTCCGTCCCACCGTGTGGCTCATGCTGTCATTCTCACTGCAACACATCTCTTTCGGTTGGGCGCTCTGTTTCATTCACGCTCAGCTCCTGCATACATTCGGCCGCCTGAACCTGGGATGGACCCTGGTGAGACTCCTCTATCCTACTCCCTTCTCGATCGACGGATTACAGACGGTTCCCTCAGGCTAAGGGAAGGGCACATTAGGGTGGACATGCCTCGGTTATCCGATCTCTTCCCAGCCAGCCTCCCCGAGAAGTCGCGCAAGTCCCACTACTGGTCGCCTTGCGGGCTGCCAACCTCCGCCCCCCTCGGACCCAGGCAAGAACAGGTTGTGCCGACGGGGGTCCTCAGGCACCGGGGAGGTGGGGCCTCTAGAAGGGGGTTGGAAGAAACCCTGGAAAGGGGGGGGGCAGTTGTGCTCAGGATGAATTGAGACTTTAGTGGGGGGTCCCCCTAAGGGGGAGAGAAAAAGGGAGAGAAAATGGAGGAAGGGGAGGGGAGGAGGGGAAAAAGAAAATAGGAAAGGAGACCCAGGGAGAAAAAGAGAGAGAAAAGCCGGAGTAATGCAAGGAGAGAAGGGAGGGAGAGAGGAAGAAGGAAATCGAGGGAAGAAAGGAAGGGGTGAAAGAGAGAGAAAGGAGGAGAGAAAAAGAAAGAAAGAAAGGGAAAAGGGAGGAAGAAGAGGGGGAGGGAGAAAGGGAGGAGAGAGAGATAAAAAAAGAAAAAAGAGAAAGGAGGACAAAGGAAGAAAAAAGGAAGTAAGGAGTTGGATGAAGAGAGAAGGGAGGGAGAAGGGGGGAGGGAAGGAGGGAAACAAGAAGGGAGAGAGAGGGGAGGGGAGGGAGAGGAAGAGGGAGAAGGAAGAGAGTTGGGATGGGGGGAGATGGAGAGAAAGAGGAATGTATAGGAGTTGGGAAGGGGAGGGAGGAGAAGGGAGGAGACAAGGAGAGGAGGGATTGAGAAAGGATTGGAGGATGTGGAAAGGAAGAAGGAGAGGAGAGAAAGAAGAAGGGAAGGGAAAGGAGGACTAAAGGGAGAAGGGGGGAGGGAGGGAAGGAAGAAGGAAGAGGGAAGGAAGAAAAAGGGAAGAGGGAGGAGGGGAAAGGGAGGGAGGAGGAAGGAGGGGAAGGGAAAAAGGGAGGAGGAGAGAAGGGAAGAAGGGGAAAAAGAGGAAAAAGAAGGGGGAAGAAAGAAGGGAAAATGCTAGCATGGAGGGATATAGGGATGGATGAGTGGGAGACAATAAGGGGAATCCTGAGGCCTGCCAGGGAACTACCCCCCAATCAGAAAAGTTGCCCTCAGCCAGGACACCCCTCTAGTCCCCCCAGCCAAATAGGAGGCATTCAGACATACCATGGAATGCTCATTGCAATCACCTCTAAGAAGAAGTGGTTTAGATACAGCACGTTGCTTTCAGATCTGAGGTCTACCAGCCCAAGGGTGTGTTTTTTCTGCCTGAGGAAGGATGGAAAGAAGGAGGAAAAAGGAAGGAGAGACAGAAGAGAAGGGTCAGAAGAGACAGGAAGGAAGGAGGAAGGAGGAGGGAAGGGGAAAGGACGGAAAGGGAGGGGTCAGGAAGGAGGGGGGAGAAGAAGGACAGACAAGACAGGAGGGAAAGAGACGGATAAGGGGTCAGGAAGGAAGATCAGAGAAGAAAAGAAGAAGGACAAAGAAGAAGGAAAGGAAAAGAGGACGGAGGTGAAGAGAAGGGTCAAGGAAGGAAGGACAGGGAGAGACAAGAACAAGGGACAGAAGGAAGAAGGGATAGAAGGAAGGAGAAAGATCAGGAGGGGAAGGAAAGGGAACCTGGAAGGGGAAAAAAGGGAAAAAGGAAGGGAGGAAGGGGGAGACAAACAGAGACGGACAGGAAGGGAAAGGGGAGGAGAGCCGCAAGAAGACGGATGAAGTAAAAACAGGAGGGAGTCAAGGAGGGAGAAAGAAGGTAAAGGACAGAAGAAGGAGGAAGGGACGGATAAAACGGGAAGGGGGGGTCAGGAGGAGGAGGAGGAGGAAGGGGACTGGAAGGAGGGAGGAGGGGACAGGGGAAGGGGAGGGAAGGGACGGACAGGGTGGGAAGGGGGTCGGAGAAGGAAGAGGAAGGAAAGAGGATGGAAGGAAGGAAGGAAGGGACAGGAGAAGGAAGGAAAGGACGACTGGAAGGGATCAGGACAGGAAGGGGGTCAGGAGAAGGGATAGGAGGAGGAGGAAAGGACAAGGATAAGAAGGACAGGGGGGGGTTAGGGACGGATGAGAGGTCGAGAGGACGAGGAAGGGAGGGAAGGGACAGAGGAAGGAGGACAGGGAAGGAGAAAAACAGGAGGAGGGTGGTCAGGAAGGAGGAGGAAGAGGTTTCAGAGGAGGAAGGAGGAGGATGGAGAGAAGAGAGGGGAGGGAAGGAGCGGATGGAAACGGGAGAAGGAGATGGTCAAAATGGAAGGGGAGGGGGTCAGAGAAGAGAAGAAGGAGGAGGACAGGAGACAGGAAGGAGGAAGGGAAGGGACAGGAGGAAGGAAGGGAGGGGACGGATGGACAGAAAGGCGGTGGGAAGGGACGGACAAGAGAGAGAGGAAGGGGGGCAGGACGGAGGGAGGAGGAAGGGGACGGAGAAGGGGGAGGGAAGGGACAAGGAACCGGGAAGGGAGTCAAGGGAAGGAGAAGAACAGGAAGGGATCAGCTCAGCTCACTTTTGACGCTCTTAGGATCAGGCTCATCTTGGAAGGGAGGGCTCTTTGAAGGACGGATAAGGAAGAAAGAGGTCAGGAGGAGGATCAGAAGGAGGATAAGGGACAGGAGGAAGGAGAGGGAGGGACAGAAGCGGTGAGGAGGAGTTTTGTGGGGAGAGGAGGTGGACAGAAACGGGAGGAAGGGGTCGAAGAAGGGAGAGGAAGGAGATGGACAGAGCGGAAGGAGGAGTTGAAGGACAGGAGAGGAGGAAGAAGGGACGGAGGGGAAGGGGAGGGTAGGGAGGTAAGACGGAAGGAAGAAAAGGAGAGGAAGAAAGGGAAGGAAGGAGGAAGGGGTTGGAGGAGAAACGGAGAAGGGGGATCAGACAAGACGGAAGGAGGATCAGGATGAGGGAGAAAGGAAGGGGACAGGAGAAGGGAAGGAAGGACAGTAAAAACAGGAAGGGAGGATCAGGAGGAAGGAAGGAGGAAGGGAAGGGGGGACAGGTGGAAGAAGGAGGAAGAAGGACAGAAGAAGAGAAGAGAAAGGAAGGGGACAGTAAAACATGGAAGGGAGGTCAGGAGGAAGGAGGGAAGAGGAAGGAAGGGACAGGAAGGGGAAGGGAGGAAGGGATGGAAGGAGAGGAGGAAGGGATGGATTGGAAGGGGTCAGGAGAAGGAGGTGGGCGGAAGGAAGGACGGGAGAAGGGGAAGGGACAGGAGAAGGAAGGAGAGGACGGACAAGATATGGAAAGGGGTCAGGAAGAGAAGAGGAGGAGGGAGGAAGGGACAGAAGAAGAAGAAGGATGGAGTCAGAACAAGGAGGAAGGGGTCAGGAGTCAAGAAGGAGAGGAGGAGAAGGACAGGAAGGAGGGGAAGGGTGGAGGAGGAGGAAGGGGACAGACAAAAAGGAGAAGGAGGGATCAGGAGGAAGAGAGGAGAAGGATGGAGAAGGAGGGAAAGGACGGAGGAGGAAGGGACGGAAGAAGGAGGAGGGGAAGGAGACGACAAGAAAGGAAGGGGGTCAGAAGAAAGAAGAAGAGAAAGGAAAGGAAGGAGAAGGATAGAATGGAGAAGAGGGTCAGGAGAAGGAGGGACAAGATGGACGGGAAGGGGGTCAGAGGAGGAGGAGGAGGAAGGGACGGAAGGAGGGAGAGGAGAGGGACTGGACAGAGGAAGCTGGAAGGGATGGAGGAAGGGAGAGACAGAGGGACTGGAGGAGGGAGGGAAGGGACGGAGGGAAGGGAAGGGTGGTCAGGAGGAGGAGGAAGGGAAGAGGGACAGGAAGGAAAGAGAAG
>NC_142025.1:120328664-120331164 GCF_049901735.1 Notechis scutatus
CTGAATTTGGATCACGTCACCTGCAACGGTCATAAATCTGTGGGGGGGAAACCGGCCATAATAAGTAACTTTGAACAGTCACTAAATAAAACATCATAAGTCGAGGACTTTCCTTCCTGCCCGAAGGAAGATAGAGACAGAAATCCAAAACAGGAGCGGTGTGAGATGGACCTTGGAGTCCGATCCCTGAAACCGTGAGCCAGCAGGTGCGGCTGCAGCCAACAAAGCTAATTCAATTCCTGGGTTGCGTAAAGAGATACACAGAATCAAAACCAGGTGAAGGATTTACCACTGCTTTGTAAAGCCTTAGTAAGGATTCCGCACCTGGAATCCTGCGTCCAGTTTTGGACTTTTGGAAAAAACGCATAGAAGAAGAACGAAGGGGATGAAAGGCCTGGAGACTAAAACATACTAGAGGTTGCAGGAACTGGGTATGGCTAGTCTGGAGTAAAGAAGGAGTAGCGGGGGACAAGATAGCTGCCTTCCAGTATTTGTACTTATCTTCCAAAACACCAGATGGAAGCAGAAGATGCAACGCATAGAAACTCACCAAGGAGACAAGCAACCTGGAACTAACTGGAAACTTCCTAACAGGAAGGACAATTAACCTGTGGAACTGCTTGCCACCAGAAGCTCTGGGTGCTCCATCCATGGACAGCCATTTAAAATGGGATAGGATATCCTGGTTGAGCAAGGGGTTGGAACAGAAGACCTCCAGGGTCCCTTCCAGCTCTATTCTGATTGATTGATTGATTGATCGATTGATTGATGTGGTCTAGAGTCTCCTGCTCGGGCAGGGGTTGGACTAGATGACCACCAAGACCCCTTCCAACTCCTGTTATTCTGTAAGGGTCTCCTGCTCGGGCAGAGGGTTGGACTAGATGACCTCTGAGGTCCCTTCCAACTCCTATTATTCTGTAAGTCTCCTGCTCGAGGAGGGGGTTGGACTAGATGACCTCCAAGGTCCCTTCCAACTCTTTGTTATTCTGTAAGAGTCTCCTGCTTGGGCAGGGGGTGGACTAGATGACCTCCAAGGTCCCTTCCAACTCCTATTATTCTGTAAGAGTCTCTAGATGACCTCCAAGGTCCCTTCCAAATTCTGTTATTCTGTAACGGTCTCCTGCTCAAGCGGAGGGTTGGACTAGATGACCTCTGAGGTTCTTTCCTCCTGTTATTCTGTAAGAGTCTCCTGCTCAGGCAGGGGTTGGGCTAGATGACCTCCAAGGTCCCTTCCAACTCCTATTATTCTGTAAGAGTCTCCTGCTTGGCCAGGGGTTGGACTAGATGACCTCCAAGGTCCCTTCCAACTCCTATTATTCTGTAAGAGTCTCCTGCTCAGGCAGGGGGTTGGGCTAGATGACCTCCAAGGTCCCTTCCAAGTTTTATTATTCTGTAAGAGTCTCCTGCTCGGGCAGGGGGTTGGGCTAGATGACCTCCAAGGTCCATTCCAATTCCTATTATTCTGTAAGAGTCTCCTGCTCGGCCAGGGGTTGGACTAGATGACCTCCAAGGTCCCTTCCAACTCTTTGTTATTCTGTAAGAGTCTCCTGCTCAGGCAGGGAGTTGGGCTAGATGACCTCCAAGGTCCATTCCAACTCCTATTATTCTGTAAGAGTCTCCTGCTCGGGAAGGGGTTGGGCTAGATGACCTCCAAGGTCCATTCCAATTCCTATTATTCTGTAAGAGTCTCCTGCTCGGGCAGGGGGTTGGGCTAGATGACCTCCAAGGTCCATTCCAATTCCTATTATTCTGTAAGAGTCTCCTGCTCGGCCAGGGGTTGGACTAGATGACCTCCAAGGTCCCTTCCAACTCTTTGTTATTCTGTAAGAGTCTCCTGCTCAGGCAGGGAGTTGGGCTAGATGACCTCCAAGGTCCATTCCAACTCCTGTCATTCTGTAAGAGTCTCCTGCTCGGGCAGGGGTTGGACTAGATGACCTCCAAAGTCCCTTCCAACTCCTATTATTCTGTAAGAGTCTCCTGCTCAGGCAGGGGTTGGGCTAGATGACCTCCAAGGTCCATTCCAACTCCTATTATTCTGTAAGAGTCTCCTGCTCGGGCAGGGGTTGGGCTAGATGACCTCCAAGGTCCATTCCAATTCCTATTATTCTGTAAGAGTCTCCTGCTCGGCCAGGGGTTGGACTAGATGACCTCCAAGGTCCCTTCCAACTCTTTGTTATTCTGTAAGAGTCTCCTGCTCAGGCAGGGGTTGGACTAGATGACCTCCAAAGTCCCTTCCAACTCCTATTATTCTGTAAGAGTCTCCTGCTCGGGAAGGGGGTTGGACTAGATGACCTCTGAGTTCCTTTCCTCCTGTTATTCTGTAAGAGTCTCCTGCTCGGGCAGGGGGTTGGACTAGATGACCTCCCAGGTCCCTTCCAACTCCTGTTATTCTGTAAGGGTCTCCTGCCTGATGAGGGGGCTGGACTAGAAGACCTCTAAGGCCCCTTCCAGCTTCTCTTCTGATTCTGAACTGACTCCTGACTCCCTGCTTGGGCTTTGC
>NC_142025.1:120343664-120386164 GCF_049901735.1 Notechis scutatus
TGCCTTTCGGAAAAGCTGCTACTGGGAAAACCGGGAGGTGAAACCGTGGCAGGACGCCAAAGCTGAGTGCGAAAGCTACTGACGCTCACCTGGTGATCATCAGCTCCTACGAGGAGCAGGTAGGCCAAGGTGTTCCTAACCTGTGTGGTGTGTTTTGAAGCAGTTGGATTGGACCAACGAGTGCCAGGCGCGGCCCCTTTAAGCCTCGTGGACTTCAACTCCCAGAATTCCTCTGTCAACATTGCCTTAAAGGGGGCAAGTTTGCTGGCTGAGGAATTCTGGGGTGAAGTTCACAAGTCTTAAAGGGCAAAGTTTCCTGGCTGAGGAATTCTGGGAATTGAAGTTCACAAGTCTTAAAGGGCCAAGTTTGCTGGCTGAGGAATTCTGGGAATTGAAGTTCACAAGTCCTAAAAGGGGCCAAGTTTCCTGGCTGAGGAATTCTGGGAATTGAAGTTCACAAGTCCTAAAAGGGGCCAAGTTTCCTGGCTGAGGAATTCTGGGAATTGAAGTTCACAAGTCTTAAAGGGCCAAGTGTGCTGGCTGAGGACTGCACTTCAACTCCCAGAATTCCCCGGCCAGTCAAAGTTTACCAATATTCAGCATGAATAAATATGGCTGGATTATTTTTTGCATTTTTTTTTAATTGGGTATCCTTCTTAATAGTCGGTGGGAATGCAGTTGATGTAAAAAGCAAAATGAGATTTAAAAAATCACCTATGAGAAACTAAATTAATAAACAGGTTAAATATGGGCTAATGGCCTGACAATGAATTAAGCAGGAAACTGATATGTTGGCCAGGGAATTCTGGGAGTTGAAGTCCACCCCACTTAAAGCTGCTAAAATAGATACTAGCTCGATCCCCGTGCTTTGCTACGAAACTATGTGGTCGGGCTTAGTATTTTGGGAGGAAAATAGGGGGAATTCTGCCTCTGCCTACCAGCATCCATGGATATTCATCTGGCTAGCGTCCTGTCAGTGTGGGAGAGAGTGGAGGGCTATTTGGAAACGGAAACAGTATTTGCTGTGTGGGCAAAGAGGAGACAGCAAGGAGCCTGGGCGTGGCTTAGCTCAACTGTTCTGTCCTAAAGCTGCTTGGTGCTCTGAAACTGAAACTCCTCTGCTTGTGTTTTGCCTTTGGAAAAGATTTCTTTCTGTGTGTGGAGGGGAGTCAGACGCTTTAGCATCAGATAATAATAATAACAACAACAACAACAACTGGAACTTGTGTCACAACTACAGTCTGCCTGTAGCAAAGAACTGGTGGGATCATCATAAGCCTGAAAAAGTGGTCGAAAATGAGCATGCAAAACTACTGTGGTACTTCCGAATACGGACTGACAAAGTTCTGGAACACAATACCCCGGATATCACGATTGTGGAGAAGAAAATAGCGTGGATCGTTGACATCGCCATACCTGGTGACAGCAGAATCGACGAGAAACAACATGAAAAAGTCACCAGATATCAGGACTTGAGAATCGAACTGCAGAGACTCTGGCATAAACCAGTGCAGGTGGTTCCAGTGGTACTGGGCACACTGGGTGCTGCTGTGCCTAAAGACCTAGGCAAGCACTTGAAAACAATTGACGCTGACAAGATCACCCTTGTTCAGCTGCAGAAGGCCACCTTACTGGGATCTGCTCGCATGATCTGCCGATACATCACGCAGTCCTAAACGCTTGGGAAGTGCTCGACTAGTGATTTGTGATACGAAACCTAGTGTTTTGGCCACGGAGTTTATCTGTGCTGGGTGGTGGTGGGATTGGGTGTTGAGGTAGCGGTTGGTGTGTGTTTTCTTCTGGTATATGGTGTGTCCTAGTGTGCCACCTGTTTTTTTTTTTGTAGATTAGTACATCTAAGAATGGTAGTTGTTTGTTTGTTTCCGTTTCCATGGTGAACTTGATTTTGGGGTGTGTGCTGTTTAGGTGTGTTAGGAAATTGCTTAGGTTTTCTTTTCCATGGGGCCAAATCACGTGGAACAAGAAGATCTGCTTGTAAGTTTCGATGTGGTTTCACTATTCACTCAAGTCCCGATAAAAGAAACTCTTGAAATCATCAAAAATAAATACCAACCAGCTAAACACCTCGTGGAACTAGCAGAACACTGCTTAACCAACACATATTTCATATACAAAGGACAAAGATACAAGCAAATTAAAGGAGCCCCTATGGGATCACCACTGTCACCCATCATTGCAAACCTGTTCATGGAAAAATTCAAATCCAGAGCCCTAGTTAATGCCACCCACAAACCCAAACTATGGTTAAGATACATCGATGACACATTTGTGATTTGACCCCATGGAAAAGAAAACCTAAACAATTTCCTAACACACCTAAACAGCACACACCCCACCACCCAGCACAGATAAACTCCGTGGCCAAAACACTAATTGCCAGAACCAAACGCCTGGTAGACAAGACACACATTAAGACTGAACTATGCACCCTGATTAAAGTACTGACAGCCAACGGCTTCCACAAAAGCAAGATCACCGGCTTGATCCACAAAAACACACTGAGACATAATGGAGACCTAGAAGATGAACAGACCTATGGAACAGCTGTCCTGCCCTACATAAGAGGCACTACAGACAAAATCAGCAAGATACTACACAGGCATCACATCAAGACTGCCTTCAAAACAGACAGAAAAATAGCAGCCATCCTTAGAAACCCCAAAGATAAAATTGACCTGGAAAACCAAGGCATATACGAAGTCCCCTGTGCATCATGCCCGGCCACATACATTGGACAGACCAATAGAAGAATAAGTACCCGCCTGGATGAACACAAAAATGCAGTAAAAAGCTGGAACACACGTCCTCACTAGTCCAACACATGAAAGCCACAGGTCATAGCATCGACTTCAATGGCACCCAAACCCTGGCCACTATAGAAAACCCCGGCCACAGAATCATCAGAGAAGCCATAGAGATTGAAAAAAGACCAGAAAGCATGAATAGAAGAGATGATTCCACCAGACTGTCAATTATTTGGAAGCCTGCACTCACAAACAAAAAATCTCCACACCACAAGCCAGGCAAACACCTGGGCACAAACAGATCCCCCTGATACCTCCAGCTCAAACACACCCCAACCAGGCACCCAGATGAAACCTAGCTTTCTAACTAACGATAGCCGTCCATTTACTCAGAGCCAAGCTGCACTAAAAGCCTCCAATACAGGAACACAATGTTGCCAGCCAATCAAGACACACACACACACACAAAAGCCACAAAACAGACAGAAGGTATTAGAAACACCAATCAAGCAGAACACAGCAAACTCCAAGACCAATAAACACAGACCAAGACTCCCAACCAATCAGGATGAAGAAAGAATCATTCTGGCACAGCAGTAGGCTAGCCCCAAATTTAAAACTGAAACCACTGTAAAAGTCTGACTCACAGACGAACCCAATACAGAAGCCTGATGATGGCAGATGAGATTCTGCCGAAGCGTTGCTACAACTTTAAAAGCACAACTATAATGGCGTGGGAAAATACCGAACAAAGCTGAATACTATATATATATATATATTCAAATACTGATATATTCAAGTATTTATGAATATATGAACGGCATGGCATCTCGGTATCATTAGTTTTGATACCAAATGCCGTGTTTTCCCAAAAATAAGACCGGATTTTACATTACTTGTTGCTCCAAAAGACGCATTAGGGCTTATTTTCCAGTTAGGTCTTATTTTGGGGGAAACACGGCACTAAATGTGTCCATCTGACCAACAATCTTAACTGGGGTTTATTTTTTGGGTAGGGCTTATATTACACGCATCCTGAAAAATCACGCTTGGGCTTACTTTCCGGTTAGGTCTTATTTGGGGGAAAGACAGTACTCAATGTGGCCGTCTGGCTGACAACGGGGTGTATTTTCGGGTAGAGCTTATATCACGCACGTCATGAAAAATGTTGGGGCTTATTTTCCGGTTGGGCCTTATTTTTGGGAAAACAGAGTAGTAATAATAGTTGTCAACAGTATCGACAATTTTAGTAATCTTAAGTTACATTCCTCATAACTCCGATCATTATAACGATGTTATACATAATTCACTCATCTTTCAACTTCTTTCCTCTACGTATGAATTTTGGAATATTATATAGAAATATGCATAATAATATTCCCCCCTTTCTAATTTCTACCTCTGTTCTGAATCTTAGTAGCACAAATCTTATATTCCATTTCTATCCATCATCTCTTCTTGTCCGTTTTAATATTTCAATTCTTGTTGGTTTTTTGGCAGGTTTCCCATACTTCTTCCTTGGGATTTTGTATAGATGACATTAATCAGGCTCATACCATTATAGTAACGTTATAGATATTACAATTAAAGTTGTTAACACCTATCCCCCCCACCTACCCCACCTACGCCCAGATAGATAGATAGATAGATATAGATATGGATGGATGGATGAGAGAGAGAGAGAGAGATGATAGAGATAGATAGATAGATAGATGATAGATAGATAGATAGATAGATAGATAGATAGATAGATAGATAGATAGATAGATAGATATAAGATCTATCTATCTATCTATCTATCTATCTATCTATCTATCTATCTATCTATCTATCTATCTATCTATTTCTATCTATCTATTTCACTACCCGGGTTTTTGACTAGATACTGTTTATTATATTTATTGTTCTATGCTGGGAGGGACATTTCCTCACTGGTAGACCAAGGTTTTCGGGTGCTTGAGGTGCCTCAATTTTCCTCTTTCTTTCTTTCCTTCTTTTTTGGCAGCAATTTGTGCAAGTCCGTGTCAGGCCAAACTTAATGTGGATCGGATTGACGGACAGCAGCGGCAGCTGGAAGTGGGTGGACGGCTCATCCTACACAATGGTCTCACGGTAGGTTCAACTGGAGGGGTTTACCCCGTACCCAGAATTCCCCTTTGACTCTCCATCGATGGTCACTCAACCCTGAGGGGAACCCTCAAGGCCATCTACACCGACCCCTCCTCTGTGTTTAGCACAGCAGGGGAATTCTGGGAAGGCATCTCAAATCTGTTGAATGCTTGTTCTACACAGCCGGTCCTCAGCTTAGGACGGATTGCTCGATGCCCGTTCAAAGTGAGGGCAGACTTTTTTAACCCCTACTACTGGTACCTGTCCTCACAGTTACTTCTGCCGAGTTTCCACACACACACACACACACACACACACCTCACTCCCAGGGCATGGGGTCCCATTTTGTGTGTGCTGCTTCGTATTTATGACAGGGTCCTGCAGTCACGTCACTGCCACTGGCGACTATTTTGGAAAAACTGGGCTGGCGTCCCTTAATGGGCAGGGGGTTGGACTAGATGACCTACAAGGTCACTTCCAACTCTGATTATCAGTCATCTGCCAACTTAACAACTTGTGCTGACTTGTTTTAAGACCACTGTCAAAACAATTATCAGACCAGGTTGCAGGGTAGTGCCTCGGGTTACGACCCCAATGACTTCCGAGGAACATT
Source organism: Notechis scutatus (assembly GCF_049901735.1). Classification (NCBI taxonomy): domain Eukaryota; kingdom Metazoa; phylum Chordata; class Lepidosauria; order Squamata; family Elapidae; genus Notechis; species Notechis scutatus. The sequence goes on from NC_142025.1 coordinate 120,349,152, forward strand.
CCAAACAACCAGCAGGTCGTAATTCGAGGACTAGAGGAAGCCCTTGATTTACTTATGGCCCAAAAGTTTCCTTGTTAAGCGAGACAGTTGTGGATTGAGTTTGGTCCTCATTTTATGGCCTTTCTTGCCACGGTCGTTAAGGGACTCCTTGTCGCAAAAAGGGGAGCCTGTGAGCCCCGAGGAAAAAAAAAAACTGTGACCGTCATAAACATGAATTAGTTTCCAACGGTCTGAGTTTTGATCACACGGCCCTGTGGATGCCGCGACCCTCGTTTCTTCTCCCAGGTAATCTTGCCCGAGAGTTCCCGGGACAAGCGGTTCAACACTACAAAGGCTTCCGTACAAAGTTAATTTTATTGGATTATATCAGGCATCCTCCAGGTATAACTCACAGTTACGTTGAGATTCATCTAATGTCCAATCTTTGCATTGTCACCTCCCTAGTGTGAAAAAGATGCTTCTCTCCATCCCATAGTGTTATAGCAAAGGAAGACTCCAGCATGATGCTGGGCTCCAGGTAAGAATGCCCCCAAAACTCCCCAGCCCAACCAGGGGTCAGTTCAGTGACCCGTCAGGATTACAGATGTGACCATGTGACATGAACTACAATATCGCCCAAGAGGCATTAACTACATTTCCCATGAGGCATTCCCTTAAGGGGACAGCTCTCGTTCCCAAATTAACTATATAGGGTCTAACCAGCACAGGTCGTAAGTGTGGGATGTCGTGACTTTGAATGATCATTAAATGAACTGTTGTAAGTCAAGGACTACCTTTATTTTATTTTGTTTTATTTTACTTTATTCTATTTTACTTTATTTTATTTTACTTTACTTTACTTTATTTTATTTTACTTTTTTTATTTTACTTTATTTCATTTTACTTTATTTCATTTTAGTATCTTATATTTTATTTTATTTCAGTATTTTATTTCATTTTACTTTAGTTTTTAGTTTACTTTACTATTTTATATTGCATTTTATTTTTAATATTTTTATTTTACTATTTTATATTGCATTTTAGTTTAGTTTAGTTTTTTATTTTAGTATTTTATATTTCATTTCATTTCATTTTACTATTTTTATTTCATTTTATTTTACTATTTTATATTATTTTACTATTAGTGTTTTATCTTGCATTTTCTTTTACTTTACTATTTTATATTGCATTTGATTTAGTATTTTATGTTTCATTTGATTTTAGTATTTGATTTTAGTAGTTTATATTGCATTTTATTTTAGTAGTTTATACTGCATTTTATTTTAATATTTTATATTGCATTTCACAATTTTATATTGGATTTTATTTTAGGTTATTTTATTTTAGTTTATATTGCATTTTATTTTAGTATTTTATTTTAGTAGTTTATATTGCATTTTATTTTACTTTCCCATTTTGTTCTATTTTATACTTTGCTTTTGTTTTGTGCTTTCAAGCATATTTGTCATGGTTGTTGGAAGGCATGAACCTCTTTCTTAACCATGTCTGAATCCAATCCCTACCTTGTCTCTCTCTCTCTCTTTCTCTGTCTGGCCCAGGGACTGGTGCCCAGAACAGCCGGACAACTGGTACGGCCACGAACTGGGAGGCGGAGAGGACTGTGCCCACCTTCACCGCAACGGCTGCTGGAACGATGACCACTGCAGCCGCCTTTATGGCTCCGTCTGCGAGATGGAGATGGATAAGTAAAGGTGGGGGCGGTGCTGGAGGAGGAAGACCACTGACCCAGCATTGTCCCCTTTCCCTCCCCCAAAGTGGACAATCCACCATCTTGGTTTGGACTGGATGCTGGCTTGATGCATTTGATTCGCACTCAAAATGGCCGCTTGCTTCCATCTTGAAACCGGGCCTGTGTGAACTTCCGGCCTTTGATGGCCTCCCTTGTTCCTCCTCCCTTCCTCGCTCTGGGTCCAAACTTGACAGGTAGTCCTCGACCCTTATGACCCTCTTTGATTTAGTGACGGTTCGAAGTTACGACGATGCTAAAGAAAGGGCTTGATCCAAATTGGAAAGGCTTGGCAACTGGCGTGTACTCATGCCTGTTTGCAGGCTCCCCCTTCTTGACAAGCCAGGGGAAGCCGGATTCACTTCGCGACTCGCTGAACGACGGCAGGGATTAGCTCAGCAACGGCAGCCAGGAAACTCGTTCTTTCCTGGAGCAAAACCTCACTTAGCAACTGTCTCACTTAGCAACCGAAATGTTGGGCCGAATTGTAGCCATGAGGTAGTCCTCAACTTACGACGAACATGGAGCCCAGAATTTCCGTTTTTAAGTCAGGGCAGACTTAAATCAAAGGCTGGCATCATGACCGGATCCAATTTGATTCTTTTGTGTGTGTGTGACGGTCATTAAGTGAGCACCATAAGGAAATCGGATGCATTCCTATGTGCATTTTTGGAAACAGGGAAAAATATATCACCAAAACCAATAAATAAATAAATAAGGGTCGGGTGACCGCCAAACTTCAGAATTGGGACACAAGTAGATTTTGGGGTGGTCCGTCGTAAGTCCGAACAGTCACTCGTTGGTCGTAAGCCGAGGACTACCTGCCTGCTTTGACTCGGAAGAGGACAACGGTCAGAGGTACGAGTTAAATTTGACCTCTTCCTCTGCTAGGAGGGAGCATTTGGTTCGATGTGTGTATTATAGATGTAAAACGTGCATTAAAGGATACTATCAGATCCATCCGATCGAGTCCTCGGCATCAGCCAGGCAAGGAATCCGGTTGCCTGCAGGAGTAAATAGATTTTGGAGAGTGAGAATGCAGATTAACAGAGTTGGAAGGCACCTTCAAGGTCTTCTAGTCCACCCCCACCCCCACCCCACCCGAGATCATAAAAACATAGGGCTGGAAGGGACTTTGGAGGTCTTCTAGTCCAACCCCACACCCTGTCCAATATGATAGAAACATAGGGCTGGAAGGGGCCTTGGAGGTCTTCTAGTCCAACCCCCACCCCCACCCCTGCCCAAGATCATAAAAACATAGAGCTGGAAGGGACTTTGGAAGTCTTCTAGTCCAACCCCCACTGTCCAAGATCATAGAAACATAGGGCTGGAAGGGACTTTGGAGGTCTTCTAGTCCAATTCCCCCCAATACGATAGAAACATAGGGCTGGAAGGGGCCTTGGAGGTCTTCTAGTCCAACCCCCTGCCCATGATCATAGAAACATAGGGCTGGAGGGGACTTTGGAGGTCTTCTAGTCCACACACTCCCACCTCACCCCCACCCCCCACCCCCATCCAAGATCATAGAAACATAGGGCTGGAAGGGACTTTGGAGGTCTTCTAGTCCAACCTCCCCCTGCTAAGGCAGTTGTCCCTTACAGAATAACAGGAGTGGGAAGGGCCCTCGGCGGGTCATCTAGCCCAACCCCCTGCTCAGAATAATAGAAGTGGGAAGGGACCTAGGAGGTCATCTAGTCCAACCTGCCCTGCTTGGGCAGGAGACCCCCTTACAGAATAACAGGAGTTGGAAGGGACCTCAGAGGTCATCTAGCCCAGCCCCCTGCTTGGGCAGGAGAGCCTACGCCATTCCAGACACTGTCCAATCTCCTCTTAAAAACCTCCACTGTTGGAGCACGCACAAGCTCTGGGTCACCTACAAACCCCCACCGATGTCTAGTCCTTGCGTCTTCCCCCGAAAACGCCCATCCAAGAATCCCCAGGTTCTGGCAGACGTGACTCGCAGAGTAGCAGCTGCTTTGGTAGGTGCCCAAACATGTTCTCTGGCTCAGGTCGGATGGGTCGAGCCTGTCCGTCTGCCCGTCCGTCACGGAGCAGAAAAGGATGTGATGAGACACCTCTGGGATGGCTTTCTCTAGTTGACTCACCTGCCTTAAGTCAGGGCGTGAAACCAAGGTCAAGTTGGATTGACAACACTTCTTCCTTTAGCAAGAGAGAACACCTCCAAACCCTTGGATGGAGCGCTCTGAACAGGGGTCCCCAACCGTGGCCACTTTAAAGTCTCGTGGACTTCTTAAAATTTCCAAAGTTGATTTAAGTACCACAGGGCCCATCTTGCAAATATCGCTGGGGAATTCTGGGAGTTGAAGTCCACCTCACTTTAAAGTTGCTAAGTTTGACAAATACTGGGCCCGTCTTGCAAATATCACTGGGAATTCTGGGAGTTGAAGTCCACCTCTCTTTAAAGTTGCTAAGTTTGACAAATACTGGGCCCGTCTTGCGAATATCGCTGGGGAATTCTGGGAGTTGAAGTCCACCTCTCTTTAAAGTTGCTAAGTTTGACAAATACTGGGCCCATCTTGCGAATATCGCTGGGGAATTATGGGAGTTGAAGTCCACCTCTCTTTAAAGTTGCTAAGTTTGACAAATACGGGGCCCATCTTGCGAATATCGCTGGGGAATTATGGGAGTTGAAGTCCACCTCTCTTTAAAGTTGCTAAGTTTGACAAATACGGGGCCCATCTTGCGAATATCGCTGGGGAATTATGGGAGTTGAAGTCCACCTCTCTTTAAAGTTGCTAAGTTTGACAAATACGGGGCCCATCTTGCGAATATCGCGGGGAATTATGGGAGTTGAAGTCCACCTCTCTTTAAAGTTGCTAAGTTTGACAAATACTGGGCCCCGTCTTGCGAATATCGCTGGGGAATTATGGGAGTTGAAGTCCACCTCTCTTTAAAGTTGCTAAGTTTGACAAATACGGGGCCCATCTTGCGAATATCGCTGGGGAATTATGGGAGTTGAAGTCCACCTCTCTTTAAAGTTGCTAAGTTTGACAAATACGGGGCCCGTCTTGCGAATATCGCTTAGGGAATTCTGGGAGTTGAAGTCCACCTCTCTTTAAAGTTGCTAAGTTTGACAAATACTGGGCCCGTCTTGCGAATAGCGCTTAGGGAATTCTGGGAGTTGAAGTCCACCTCTCTTTAAAGTTGCTAAGTTTGACAAATACTGGGCCCGTCTTGCGAATATCGCTTAGGGAATTCTGGGAGTGGCAGTCCACCTCTCTTTAAAGTTGCTAAGTTTGACAAATACTGGGCCCGTCTTGCAAATATCGCTGGGGAATTATGGGAGTTGAAGTCCATCTCTTTTAAAATCGCCAAGGTCAAGAAGCACTGAGTCTATCTTGCAAAGCATGTTCACTGGGGAATTCTTTGGAGTTGAAGTCCACCTCTTTTAAAATTTCCAAGGTTGATTTAAGCAGCGCTGACCTTATCTTGCAACGCATGCTCTCTGGGGAATTCTGGGAGTGGAAGTCCACCTCTCTTAAAAGTTGCTAAGTTTGACAAACACGGATTTAAACTGTGCTGAGCCTGGAGGGAGAATTCTGGGAGTGGAAGTTCATACCTCTCTTCAAAGTTTCCACCTTGGAGATAGGCTGCCCTACACGGAAGCCTTCCCCCCCCCGCCCCCCACGGTGCCGAGACGTCTGGGGTTGACCCAAGGCCGCTGACTCAGGTCCCAGACTCAGGTGAGTCACCCAGCAGCTGAGCCTGAGATTCTCCTGCAGGTTTGGCAACGCCGCACACCGGAACAACTGCAAGGCACACAACCTTGGCAGCCAGGGCTGTGCGTTCAAACCAGCACGGCGACTCTTACGTGCGGCTGGGACAGCGCTGTGGAGGCGGGCATCGGCACGGCCAGCTTTCCATTTTAGGGAATCTGGTTGGTTTGGTTTCTTACCTGGGAAACAGGGCCGGGCCAGAGACGGGGGCGTAATTAAGCCAGTGGAATTTTGCTAGGGCTAAATAAGAAGACAATAAATAAGGCAGCCTAGCTGTGCCCAGGCCTTCTGTGCCCTGAACCTGGGATTCGAGGCCGATTGTAAAATACCAGAATAACAGATCATCAGAGGCAGAAGGGACCCTGGAGGTCATCCAGTCCAACCCCTCCGCCCAAACAGGAGAGACACTAGACATTTTTCTGACAGATGGGAGTCCATTCTTCTTGAAAGCCTCCAGGGATGAAGCTCCCACAATGTCTAAATAATAGAATAATAACAGTTGGAAGGGACCTTGGAGGTCATCTAGTCAACCCCCCCCCAAGTGGGAGACCCTACCCTATTTCTGACAATTGCAGTCCAATCTCTTCTCCAAAGCCTGCAGGGATGAAGTTCCCACAACTTCTGAGGGCAACTTTTGTTCCATGGGTCGAATCCTCGCCTTACGACAGTCCATTGAGGGGTTGCCCAAAGTTTCGAACTGGAAAAAAGTGACTTGGGAACCGTTTCTCACACTTACGACCATTGCAGTCGTGGGATAAAATGCTCGGCACCTGGTTTCGTATTTGTGACGGTGGCAGCGATCCCCCCCTTTAACAACACCGTTACTTCGTGAGCAAGGGCAGCAGTTCACTTAACAATTGTGGTTGTAAAAGGTTGTAAAACGGGGAGCAAAACTCATGTAACTGAGCCACCGAAATTTTGGGTTCGATTGTGGTCCTAAGTGCTACTATGGGGACAGTGTTTCCTCCTCCCCCCGTTGCTTCCCACAACAACCGCCCTGCAACGTAGACCGAGCTGTCTGAGAGAGAGAGAGAGAGAGAGAGAGAGAGAGAGAAGAGAGAGAAAGAAAGAGAGAAAGAAAGGAGAGAAAGAAAAAGAAAGAGAGAAAAAGAAAGAAAATTGAAAGAAAGAGACAGAAAGAGAAAGAAAGAGATTGAAAGAAAGAGAGAAAGAAAGAAAGAGAGAAAGAAAGGAGAGAAAGAAAAAGAGAGAAAAAGAAAGAAAATTGAAAGAAAGAGACAGAAAGAGAAAGAAAGAGATTGAAAGAAAGAGAGAGAAAGTGTCTGAGAGAAAGAGAGAAAGAGAGAGAGAGAAAAAGGAGAAAGAAAATATAGAAAGACAGAGAGAAAGAAAGAAAAAGAGAGAGAGAAAGAGAAAGATTAAAAGAAAGAGAGAAAGAGAGAGAGAAAAGTGAGATAGAAGAAGAGAGAGAGAAAAGAAAGAGATTGAAAGAAAGAAAAATAGAAAGACAGAGAGAGAGAGAGAGAGAGAGAGAAAAGAAAGAGAAAAAGAAAGAAAAGTGTGAGAGAGAGAGAAAGAAAGGAGAGAGAGAGAAAAAGAGAAAGGAAGAGATTGAAAGAGAGAGAAAGAGAGAAAGTGTGAAAGAGAAAAAGAGAGAAAAAGTGAGACAGAAAAAGAAGACAGAGAAAGAGAGAGAAAGAAAGAAAGAAATTGAAACTGTCCCGCCCCTGGCAACCCCAGCACCGAATGCCAACCGAATGGCGACCCTACCGGAAGAAAGCGGGATCCCAGCTGCGAGACCACCACCCATCGCCCACCACCCATCATCCACCGCCGCCGGTCTCATGGGGGTGGGTGGGTGTTCTTCCATCTACTGGACGACTCGCGGCGGGACGCGGTTGGCAGGGGGTGATCGCAGGGCCGACCAGGGGGTGTCCCACCCCCACCCCAATCGGAGGTTCGGGGTTTACAGATTTACAGAATTGAAAGGGACCTTGTAGGTCATCTAGTCCAACCCCCGCCACAATACTCTGTCATACCTCTGAACTCCTGTTTAAGTGACTCAGGTTGGAGCGGGCAGGAAAGGTTGAAACCCCACCACCACCCGGGACCCCGGAGGAGGTCTTGAGACCAGTCGGCTCCGGATTGCGGCGAGGCTCCGTCGCTGAGCGGGGCAGAAGCGGCGGCGCCCCCACCTACCGAGCGGGGTTGGACTAGATGACCTCCAAAGTCCCTTCCAACTCTGTTAATCTAATTAAAACCCGGGGCGGGAAACGAATCCTGCCCGCCTCCCGCCGCTCCCACCACTATTAAAGAGCCGCCGGCAGCGCACCAGAGAAAGCAGATCCGACCCGCCGCGCTTCGTTTCGACGCTCCGAGACCCCCGCCAGGTAAGGAGACACCCCCCTCTCGCGATCGCACCTGGTGGGTGGGGGGAACTGTCCAACTCCCCCGCCCATCGCTTATTTTGCCCCCTCCTCCCGCTGGAGGGATCCTAATCGGGGACCCTCTTCCGCCTCCAGCCACCGCGGGGGTGGGGCTTCCCAGGACGGGACCCTCCCGCTTTAGGGCATGGGGAAGACTCCAGGTCCCATCTTCCTCTTCCTTTCGCACTTTTACTGCTGAGCTGGTCGGCTTCTCCTTTTGATGCCCACCCCTCAATTCCCATTCCCCCCGGAAGAGGGAAGGGCCGGTGGCCCACCAAAGCTGCCCTCCCTCCCTCCCCGCCCCCAGTCTTGCGAGTAGCAGGATCCCTCCACTGGGACGTCCCAGTACTGGGAACCGCCCCTCCCACCTGGCCCCGTCCCTTCCCCGCCCGCCCCTCCCCGGGATCCCGGCGCCGCGCGCTTTCCTTCAACCCCCCCCCTTTCCTTTTCTCCCCCAACTCCGAAAAGTGTGGGTGGAGGGAAGCAGATCCAACAATTGTGGGTGGGGTTGGAAAGAGTTGCGAAGATCTTTCCCCCCTACACGTTGGAAAAAGTACCAGGTGATGCTTAAAAAAAATTCGGCTTGTTTGTTTATTTGTCTGTCTATCTGTCTCTCTCTCTCTGTCCATCTATATTCCTCTCTCTTTCTATCTTTCTTTCTCTCTCTCTCTCTCTCTCTCTCTCTCTCTTACAGATAGATTCACTCTCTCTCTCTTACAGATTCACTCTCTCTGTCTCTGTCTTTTTATTTCTCTTTCCATATCCATCTATTTTTCTATATTTCTCTCTCTCTCTTTTTATCTATATCTACTTTTCTATCTTTCCATCTGTCTTTCTCTATTTTTCTATCTACATCGCTCTTTTTCTATTTCTCTATTTCTCTCTCTCTTTCTATCTGTATCTCTCTCTTTATCTTTCTTTTTCCATCTATCTTTCTATATCTCTATTTCTCTCTCTATATATATAACTATATTTTTCTATCTTTCTACATCTATATCACTCTTCCTCTTTCTATGTTTCTTTCTCTTTCTCTCTCTCTCTTTCTCTCTTTCTCTCTTTCGATCTCTCTCTCTCTGTGTGTGTGTCTCCATCTTTTTATCTTTCTATCTTTTCATATCCATCTCTTTCTATATGTCTCTCTATTCCTCTCTTTCTTTCTATCTACATCTATTTTTCTATCTTTCCATCTGTCTTTCTCTCTCTCTCTATTTTTCTATCTACATCTATATCGTTCTTTCTTTTTCTATTTCTCTCTCTTTCTATATGTATCTCTCTGTCTTTTTAATCTTTCTATATCCATCTTTCTATATCTATATCTATCTATTTTTCTATCTTTCTATCTACATCTATATCACTTCCTCTATCTTTCTATCTTTGTTTCTCTCTATATTTCTGTTTCGATCTATATCTCTCTCAGTCTCTATCTTTTTATCTTTCTATCTTTTCATATCCATCTATCTTTCTATATCTCTATATATTTCTCTCTCTCTTTCTATCTACATCTACTTTTCTTTCTGTCTTTCTTTCTCCCCCCCTCTCTATATATCTTTCTCTCTCTCTCATTTTATATATGTGTGTGTGTGTGTGTGTATCTATACCTATCTATCTATCTATCTATCTATCTATCTATCTACCTACCTACCTACCTACCTACCTATCTCTATCTATCTATCTATCTATCTATCTATCTATCTATCTATCTATCTATCTATCTATCATCTATCTATCTACCTACCTACCTACCTACCTACCTACCTACCTACCTATCTATCTATCTACCTACCTATCTATCTACCTACCTACCTACCTACCTACCTAGTCCTCGACTTTACAACTATTCATTTAAAGACTGTTCAAAGTTACACTGAGAAAAACTGACTTAAGACCATTTTTTACCCTTAACAACTGTTGCAGCATCCTTGTGATGCCGCAATCAAAATCTGGATGGTCGCAGCATCCCGGGGCCAAGAGCTGCCCTTTTGTGACCATCCGACAAGCAAAGTCAATTGGGAGGGGAGGCCGATTCACTTAACAACGGCGGGAAGAAAAGTTGTTGAAATGGGGCTAAATTGTGCTGATAAGTCAAAGGCAATAATATCAACCATCCTCTTTTAACGCCCTTGCATCGGGTGGAGTCTGGGCAACTGAATAGAACTAGCAAAGTGTTTAATGGCCAGATGCCTTTCCTGTCGCCAGGGCGGAGTTTCTTGCGGGTATTTGTATGTGGATCTTTGGTTATTCGGGTTTTCTCCTGCGTAAAATTGGAAGTATCTAGGCGACGTTTCGATGAAGTTTCATATATATATATATATAATAGACCACTCCACCACTCATTTCCATTCCACAATGGAGCCCCAAATTTGACTGCTAACCGAATGGAGCTAGCAGAGTGTTTTAATGGCCAGATGCCTTTCCTGTCACCAGGGCAGAGTTTTGTTCGGCAGATACATTCTCATCGTGCCCAGAGAGAGAAATATCTGCCTCTACCTAGGATCGAACTCACAGCCTCCTGATTGTGAGGCAAGAACTTCACCTCTAGGCCACTGTACTACTCAACCGAATGGAGCTAGATTGTGAGGCCAGAGCTCCACCACTAGGCCACTGCACCACATCGTAAATACTGAGTGTTTTTAATGGCCAGATGCCTTTCCTGTCGCCAGGGCTGAATTTTGTTCGGCAGATATTATTCTCATTGTGCCCAGAGAGAGAAATATCTACCTAGGATCGAACACACAGCCTCCGGATTGTGAGGCCATAGCGCAAACCTCTAGGCCACTGCGCTACTCCTGAACCATATAATAATGATGTATATATATATATATATATTAAATAAATCGAATAAAAAGTGCCAAAGGATTAAAATTCGGAGGATGAAAAACAGGGCGACCGATCCAGCACACCCCAAATCACGTGGCCCCTGCTTGTCTCCCCACAGGTGTTTCCGTGAGGATGCCGGATACTTGCCAGGGTCCAGGCCGGCCCGGCCCGCTGGTGACCCTGAACGTCGGGGGCAAGGTCTATAGCACCACCCTGGAAACCTTGACTCGTTTCCCAGACTCCATGTTGGGCGCCATGTTCCGAGGTTGCCAACCGGCCCTCCTGGACAGCTGTGGGAACTACTTCATCGACCGCGATGGCAAGACTTTCCGCCACATCCTGAACTTCCTCCGTTTCGGCCGTCTGGACCTGCCGGATGGCTACGCAGAACTCTCCCTACTGAGGGCCGAGGCGGATTTCTACCAGATCCGTCCGCTCCTGGAGGAGCTGCGGCGGGTTGAGGCGGAGCGGTGGCGCCGGCAGAGCAACGCGGTGCTCCACGCTGATGTGGCGGTGACCTCACGCCGGCTGCATTTCAACGTGCGCCGCGGGCCTCAGAACTACGAGCTGAGCTCATGCACGGTGGAGGTCTTCACCGCGAACGTTTTCTGCACCGACCGGCACTTCCTGGCTGGGCTGCGGAGACACCTGGGTCGCCGTGAGGGTGCCAGCGGGAATGTGGACAGACAGGTGGATCCGTCGCCAAAAGAATCGGGCTTTCCCAAAACTCAGGCAACCCTCCGGGAAGCCGGAGGATGGAAGCAATGGTCGACCAGCCACCAGAGAATTTGTCCGGACGACTCTGCGGACGAAGACACGGCGACGGATGATGAGACGCTGGACGGTACTCCGGAAGGGTCCGGCATGGAAGCTGCCATGATGTGCCACCACCTGTGCTTGGAGTGGGCCCCGTGCCCAGCCGGGCTGCCAGCCGCGGAGTACACCAAACAGAAGTTCCACCGGCTACGGGTGGATGGCCGTGAGATCCGCTCCTCCCACCAGTTCCTGGAGGAGGTGCTGAAGGTGGCCTTGGCGCAGGGCTTCCGGGTCGATTCGATCTTCCCGGATCCGGCCGATATCCTGAATGCCCGTTCTTTGCGTTTCGTGCGGCAGTGAAAGAGCTCAGTCAAATGTCGGGGGCAGGGAGGGGGAGCGTGGAGGCAGCCCGGAGCAGCCGACGCTACCGCGAGAATGGACCGAGAAGGTAAGCAGGAGCATCTGTGGGAAATGGCGGAAGGGTTTCCTGCCTGAGCACGGGGTCAGACTAGAAGACCTCCCAAGGTCCCTTCTGTTATATGACACCTGTATCTTATGTGTCAGATTGCGGAGAGGCTCCGTCGCTGAGTGGGGCAGAAGCAGCGGAAAGCTCATAAAAGAGGGCCAAACTGGCTTTAACAAAATGGCTCGCTTAGCAACAGAAATTTCGGGTCCATGGTGGTCGTAAGTCAAGGACTACCTGTGTAGATGGCCAACTCGGAAGCCCGAAATTGCGACCGGTGGGCGGGGGGCGGGGGGGGGACCAAAGCACAAGCCGTTCTGAGCTAGGGTTAACAGATAACAGTTAATCAGAGTTGGAAAGGGACCTTGTAGGTCATCTAGTCCAACCCCCTCCCCCCGCCCAAGCAGGAGACCCTACCCCATTTTTGAAAGAAAGGAGAGAAAGGGAAGGGAAGGAAGGAAGGAAAGAAAGAAAAAAAGAAAGAAAAAAGAGAAAAAAAGAAAAAAAGAGAGAAAAGAAAAGAAAACCAGAGTCAGAAGGGACCTTGTAGGTCATCTAGTCCAACCCCCTGCCCATCCAAGCAGGAGACCCTACGCCATTTCTGAAAGAAAGGAGAGAAAGGGAAGGGAAGGAAGAAAAGAAAGAAAAAAAGAAAGAAAAAAGAAAAAAAGAAAAAAAAGAGAGAAAAAAGAAAAGAAAACCAGTCAGAAGGTACCTTGTAGGTCATCTAGTCCAACCCCCTGCCCATCCAAATAGGAGACCCTACCCCATTTCTGAAAGAAAGGAGAGAAAGGGAAGGGAAGGAAGGAAAGAAAGAAAAAAAGAAAGAAAAAAGAAAAAAAGAAAAAAAAGAGAGAAAAAAGAAAAGAAAACCAGTCAGAAGGGAACTTGTAGGTCATCTAGTCCAACCCCCTGCCCATCCAAGTAGGGGACCCTACCCCATTTCTGAAAGAAAGGAGAGAAAGGGAAGGGAAGGAAGGAAAGAAAGAAAATAAGAAAGAAAAAAAGAAAAAAAAGAGAGAAAAAAGAAAAGAAAATCAGAGTCAGAAGGGACCTTGTAGGTCATCTAGTCCAACCCCCTGCCCATCCAAGCAGGAGACCCTACCCCATTTCTGAAAGAAAGGAGAGAAAGGGAAGGGAAGGAAGGAAAGAAAGAAAATAAGAAAGAAAAAAAGAAAAAAAAGAGAGAAAAAAGAAAAGAAAATCAGAGTCAGAAGGGAACTTGTAGGTCATCTAGTCCAACCCCTGCCCATCCAAGTAGGGGACCCTACCCCATTTCTGAAAGAAAGGAGAGAAAGGGAAGGAAGGAAGGAAAGAAAGAAAATAAGAAAGAAAAAAAAAAAGAGAAAAAGAAAAGAAAATCAGAGTCAGAAGGGACCTTGTAGGTCATCTAGTCCAACCCCTGCCCATCCAAATAGGAGACCCTACCCCATTTCTGAAAGAAAGGAGAGAAAGGGAAGGGAAGGAAGGAAAGAAAGAAAAAGAAAGAAAAAGAAAAAAAAGAAAAAAAGAGAGAAAAAGAAAAGAAAACCAGTCAGAAGGGACCTTGTAGGTCATCTAGTCCAACCCCCCTGCCCATCCAAGTAGGACACCCTACCCCATTTCTGAAAGAAAGGAGAGAAAGGGAAGGGATGGAGAAAGGAAGGAAAGAAAGAAAGAAAAGAATGAGTCGGAAGGGACCTTGTAGGTCATCTAGTCCAACCCCCCACCCCACCCACACCATTTCTGACAAATGGCAGTTTGCTTAACCAGGTTTATCGCATCCGCGTGCCTAAGCTTGGCATCGTTGGGAGGGCCACACGGGGAGCTTCTGGAAGGTGCCAAATTGGCTGGACATCCTGAAGGTTGACTCATCCCTGGTTTAGGATGGGAGGGAGGGCAGTGGATGATGGGGTTGGAGGAACCAAGCCTTAAAAGGGGAGGATCCAAGATATCGGGAAGGAAGGACACAGAAACAAAAGCCCTATCCAACAACGTGACATTTAAGGAGGAGATAAGAAAACTTTGACACCTGGGCCAAAGGCGGACAAGGTGAAACCTGGCTCTAAAACAATAACTGGGAGATGGGCTTTGGAGTCCTAGTGGGAACGATCCCTTAAACTGTGAGTTAGCCTCGTGCAGCCGCCGCCAAGAAAGCGAATACAACCCTCGGTTGCATAAGTAGGTGTATCGGATCAAAATCAGGTGGAGGATTAGCACAGCCGTTGTAAAGCCTTAGTAAAGCCACACCTGGAACGCCGTGTCCAGTTTTGGTCACCCCGAATTACAAAAACGAGGTTGAGACTTTTGGGAAAAGGGGATTAAAGGCCTGGAAAGTAGGACCTACAAGGGGTGGCAGGAACTGGGTTTGGCTAGTTTGGAGAAAAGAAGGACTGGAGGGCGGGGTGGGACGGACATGACAGCGGTCTTCCAATATTTGAGGGGCTGCCCCAAAGAAGAGGGGGATCAAATTATTCTCCAAAGCCCCTGAAGGCAGGAGAAGAAACAAATCAAGGAGGAAGCAACTTGGAATTAAGGAGAAATTTCCTGACAATTAACCAGTGGAACTGCTTGTTTATTCTCTGTCTCCTGCTCGAGCAGGGGGGGGTCAGACTAGAAGACCTCCAAGGTCCCTTCCCGCTCCTGTTTATTCTCTCTCCCGCTTGACAGGGTGGGCGGGTCAGACTAGAGGACCTCCAAGGTCCCTTCCGCTCCTGTTTATTCTCTCTCCCGCTTGACAGGGTGGGCGGGTCAGACTAGAAGACCTCCAAGGTCCCTTCCCACTCCTGTTTATTCTCTCTCCCGCTTGAGAGGGGGCTGGGGTCAGACTAGAGGACCTCCAAGGTCCCTCCCTGGTCAATGGCTATTCTGAAGAGCGGAGAAGAGCCGCCCTGGCTGGCCCAGGCAGCGAGTGGTACTGGGGATGCTTGGGGAGGGGTCAGAGGGAGGAGGGGAAAAGATCGGGATGGGGTGGCGGGATGACAAACCGGCCATTGTCTGCAACGCATAGTCACCCTTTTGTGCGCCTCGACTCCCAGGGGCCTCATGGTTTCCCTCCCCCACTTTTTTCTTCTGCGCCCCCCTCCCCAACCCCCTCCCCCCTTTCTAGATCCCACTCTGGACGTAGCCGACACACGGAAGAGCCACGGACGGGATTCTCCTCCAAGCATTGTCCATCTTGGGCGGCTCCGGCGGGGAGGGTCTCTGGGGGGGGACGAGGAAGCTGATGGATGGGGGAGGGAGGGAGGGAAGGGGGCAGGAATGACATCGCCCTGTGAATGATGACATCGCAAGGTCCTCGTGGGGGTCATCGGCATGGGCCGCAGAAGTCCTCGACTTACGACGGGTCACTTAAAGCGAGAGTTCAGAGGTAGAAGTGACTGTGAGGGTGGGGGTTGGACTAGATGACCTACAGGATCCCTTCCAACTTTGTTAATCTGTAAACTGGAACCCCCCTCCCCCAGGACTAGATGACCTACAAGGTCCCAATGCAGTAAATCTGTAAATCGGACACACACCCCTGGATAATTTAAGCAAGAGTTCAGAGGTAGGGCCAACAAAGTGGGGATCAGACTAGATGACCTACAAGGTCCCTTCCAACTTGGTAAATCTGTAAACCAGAAGATTTCCCCCACGGGCCACTTAAGCAAGAATTCAGAGGTAGGACTGACTATTAAAGTGGGGGGTCAGACTAGATGACCTATAAGGTCCCTTCCAACTTGGTAAATCTGTAAACCAGAAGATTTCCCCCCCACGGGCCACTTAAGCAAGAATTCAGAGGTAGGACTGACTATTAAAGTGGGGGTCAGACTAGATGACCTACAAGATCCTTTCCAACTCGGTTAATCTGTAAACCAGACACCCCACACATACACAAACACAAAAGTTACAGGTAGAGTCCTCGGCTTATGGCCAGAATTGAGCCACAAATTTTTTTTCATGTAACCCCAGGATACCACGGATTGTTGTAAGTACACGCCCCAGTGGCCAAGCGTCTGAATCCACGGTCGTAAGTGTGAAAAGTGGTCACTTTTTCAAGAGAGGTCACGTTGAACAGTCGTTGAATGACCCGTTGTAACTCGAGGAGTAGCTGTACTCCACATTGGGCGGGGGGGGGAATAAATCCATGAGAATTTAAGGGATTCAGCTAGTCCTCGTTTTACGACCGTACACTTAGAGACTGTCCAGAATTACAACGGACCTCTGGGGGGGATGTGAAGCGGGGGAGGATAGGGGCGTTCTTACAACCCGGTTCCGAGGTTTTGACGTATCCTGTGTCTACAAGTCCAGTTCTTAGAACCCAGCCTGTTTTTATAGCCATTTATAGCCATTTTATAGCCATTAGCCCCCCCCTCCAGTCATCTGACTCGTTTAATGACCAAAAACCGGCGTGTCCTTCTAGTTTTTGGGGTCAAAGCCTGCCCGGAGACAACTATTGGCTGATCGGACTCCCATCTGTCAGAAATGGTGCAGGGTCTCCTGCTTGGGCAGGGGGTTGGACTAGATGACCTACAAGGTCCCTTCCGGCTCTGATTATCTGTTATCTGAACGAATCACAGTGGTGGCTGAACAACTATTGCAAAAAAACCAAAAAAGGTCAAAATCAGGTTGCTCCCATGGGTCGAGCTGCT
This sequence comes from Notechis scutatus, assembly GCF_049901735.1. NCBI lineage: Eukaryota > Metazoa > Chordata > Lepidosauria > Squamata > Elapidae > Notechis > Notechis scutatus. Next base: position 120,365,648 of record NC_142025.1, read on the forward strand.
TTTTATGACCGTCTTGACTTACGACCGCGATGGTTGGGTTCCAGGACGGTTGTAATTCGAGGACTACCTATTGTGAAATAATCTTCCAGATTCCCCAAATGTTCCACTCCTGTGCATAATTAATATAATTTGGGGGTGGGATATGCCTGTAATTAATGGGGTGTTTATTGTATCCCTTCCTCTTTTCTTAACCTATTATGCTTCCCATTTATGGCGCACTTTTCACACACCAGATTCCTATCTCTGCACACAGAGGGGGAAGGAAGGGAAGAAGGGAAGGAAGGGAAAGAAAGGAAGGAAGGAAGAAGGGAAGAAAGAAAGAAAGAAGGGAAGGGAAGGAAGGAAGGAAAGAAGGGAAGGAAGGAAGGAAAGAAAGAAGGAAGGGAAGGGAAGGAAAGAAGAAGGGAAGGGAAGGAAGGAAGGGAAGGAAAGGAAGGAAAGAAAGGAAGGAAGGAAGGAAGGGAAGGAAGGAAGAAGGGAAGGAAAGGAAGGAAGGGAAGAAAGAAGGGAAGGAAGGGAAGGAAGGAAGGAAGGAAGGAAGGGAAGAAGAAGGGAAGAAAGGAAGGAAGAAAGAAGGGAAGGGAAGGAAGGGAAGGAAGGAAAGAAGGGAAGGAAAGGAAGGAAGGAAGGAAAGGGAAGGAAGGGAAAGAAGGAAGGAAGGAAGGAAGGGAAGGAAGGAAAGAAAGAAGGGAAGGAAAGAAGGGGGAAGGAAGGGAAGGAAGGAAGGGAAGGAAAGGAAGGAAGGAAAGAAGGGAAGGAAAGGAAGGAAAGAAGGAAGGAAAGGAAGGAAAGAAAGAGGGAAGAAAGGAAGGAAAGAAAGAGGAGGGAAGGAAAGGAAGGAAAGAAAGGAAGGAAAGGAAGGAAGGAAGGAAAGGGAAGGAAGGAAAAGAAGGAAGGAAGGAAGGAAGGAAGGAAGGGAAGGGAAGGAAGGAAAGAAAGAAGGGAAGGAAGGAAGGGGAAGGAAGGAAGGAAGGGAAGGAAGGAAGGAAAGAAAGGGAAGGAAAGGAAGGAAAAGGAAAGAAAGGAAGGGGAAGGAAGGAAAGAAAGAAGAAGGAAAGGAAAGGAAGGAAGGAAAGAAGGAAAGGAAGGGAAGGAAGGAAAGAAAAGAGAAGGAAGGAAGGAAGGAAGGGAAGAAAGGAAGGAAAGAAGGGAAGGGGAAGGAAGGAAAGAAAGAGGAAGAAGGAAAGGAAGGAAGGAAGGAAGGAAGGAAGGGAAGGAAGGAAGGAAGGAAGAGAAGGAAGGAAGGAAGGAAGGAAAGGAAAGGAAAGAAGAAAGGGAAGGGAAGGAAGAAGGAAAGAAAGAAGGGAAGGAAAGGAAGGAAGGGAAGGAAGGAAGGAAGGAAAGAAGGGAAGGAAGGAAGGAAAGGAAGGGAAGGATAGCAGAATAAATCATAATAACTCATCTAGAAGAGACCTTGTAGGTCATCTAGTCCAGCCGGAAAGAAGGAAGGAATCCAGACAGCCAGTGGAAAGGGACTCGACTCCCTAGCCAGGAAAGGGCATGACTCCCACTGGGGACGATGGGAGATGTAGTCCAACCCTTCCCCTCCTCTGCCTCCTGCCTTAGATGGCTCCCTTAGGAACCCAGATCGGTTTTCCCTGGGGTGTTTTTCGCCTTTCAGGTGGCGAACCAGCACGCACAAATGGAAGGGGACAACACGTTCTCCTCGGCTTGGGGTGAAGAATGTTGTCGTACAAACATTGTGTAGGTTGATTTCACACATGCACACACACACCCTTCGAGAGCAACGCGAGAACCTGCCTGTTTGGAGTGGGATGGCTTTGTGTGATTGCCACGTGACAACAATAAAGCAATAATAAAAAATGTTGTGTCTTTCTCCGTGTGGTCGTCATTCTCTTTTAACAATACCTTACGGGGTGGAACTTGAATGGAGCTGAGTGGCCGGATGCCTTTCCTGTTGCCAGGGTGGAGTCATATTTGGCCTCTGCCTGGGATTGAACTCACAGCCTCCTGATCGTGAGGCGAGAGCAACGCCTCCGGGCCACCACAGCCACTCTGTTTTTTCCCCCCTTCGATCTTTGGTGTGAAATCTGGGGTCCCAACCCATAGGGGGGACTGTTGCCTCATTGAATGACCGAGGTGCTCGTTTGGCGACTCGCAGAGGTGACTTCACACGACCAGCCACCGCAGAAAAAGCCATAAAACCACAATCTCTCTGCGGTGTTTCCTCCGTTCCTGTCTGGGAAAATTAAACTAAACCTGCGAAGGCTGCGGGAGTTTGAAGTGAGACTTTTGGGGGGCTCCACCAGCATAAATTCAAGGGGTTGCATTATGGATGGGGGGGAGGAACGGGGGGGGGGGTGTTGGGAGGGAGGGCACAACAGCTAAGTAGAGATTTGGCGTGCATGGAATTGATTTGCATTCGAGGAGGGGATTTTTGTGCGTGTACGCATTCAAGGGTTTGCTGGAAATATACCAGAGGAAAAAAAAATCTATTTTCACCAGCTGCCTATGATCAATGAGAAGAGAATATGGGTAGTTCGGGGGTTGAACAGTGGCGTTGTCCTCTCTGAGCTTGGTGGTTTTCCTGCAGACGTTTCATGCCCCAACTAGGGAATAACATCAGTGCTAGAAGGGAATGAGAAGGAGGACGACGAATGTGGGGTCCTTGGGGTCTCTGAGCTGAGTTTTCTTGCTGACGTTTCATCGGTGCTAGAAGGGAGTGTGGTTTGCAGGGGAAGGAGGAGGAGGAGGAGGAGGAGGAGGAAGAAGAAGAAGAAGAAGAAGAAAGAAGAAGAAGAAGAAGAAGAAGAAGAAGAAGAAGAAGAAGAAGAAGAAGAAGAAGAAGAAGAAGAAGAAGAAGAAGAAGAAGGAGGGAGGGGCGGAGCTGGCGCGTCGCGGCAAATCGGCATGCGATCTTGGAGGTCTGAAATCGCTGCCGATATATTTGCTCCTGGACGAAGAAGAAGAAGAGAGAGAGGAGGAGGGAGAGGAGGAGGAGGAGGAGGAAGAAGGAAAGAGGGGGAGGGGAGAGGGAGGAAGAGGAAGGAGAAGGGGGGGGGGAGGAAAAAGGAGAAGAAGAGGAAGAAGAAGAGGAGGAGGAAGAAGAAGAGGAGGAGGAAGAGGGAGAAGAGGAGGAGGGGGAGGATTGTGGGGTCCATGGTGCTCTCTGAGCTGAGTTTCCTTGCAGACGTTTCAGAACCCAACTAGGTAACCTCATCAGTGTTTCTTCTCCTGCCCTGCAGGACCCTCTTTCCCTCTCTATGTGTCTCTCTCCTTCTCTCCCTTTGTCTCCCTCTCTGTCGCACAATCTCTAGCCCCCTCTCTTTCTCTCTCTCTCCCTCTCTCTGTTTCTCTGTCTCTCTCCTTCTCTCCCTTTCTGTCTCATTCTTTCTCTCGCCTCTTCTCCATCTCTTTCTCTCTGTGTGTGTCTCTCGCCATCTCTCCCTTTCTCTCTCTGTATCACACTTTCTCTCTGTCCCTCCCTCCCTCCTCTCTTCTCTCCCTCCCTCCCCTGTTTCTCTGTCTCTCTCCTTCTCTCCCCTTCTCTCTCTCTTTTCTTCTCCATCTCTTTCCCTCTCTATGTGTCTCTCTCCTTCTCTCCCTTTCTCTCCCTCTCTGTCGCACAATCTCTAGCCCCCCTCTTTCTCTCTCTCTCTCCCTCTCTCTGTTTCTCTGTCTCTCTCCTTCTCTCCCTTTCTGTCTCATTCTTTCTCTCGCCTCTTCTCCATCTCTTTCTCTCTGTGTGTGTCTCTCGCCATCTCTCCCTTTCTCTCTCTGTATCACACTTTCTCTCTGTCCCTCCCTCCCTCCCTCTCTTCTCTCCCTCCCTCCCTGTTTCTCTGTCTCTCTCCTTCTCTCCCCTTCTCTCTCTCTTTTCTTCTCCATCTCTTTCCCTCTCTATGTGTCTCTCTCCTTCTCTCCCTTTCTCTCCCTCTCTGTCTCACAATCTCTGCCCCCCCTTTTCTCCCTCTCCCTCTCTCTGTTTCTCTGTCTCTCCTTCTCTCCCTTTCTGTCTCATTCTTTCTCTCGCCTCTTCTCCATCTCTTTCTCTCTGTGTGTCTCTCTCGCCATCTCTCCCTTTCTCTCTCTGTATCACACTTTCTCTCTGTCCCTCCCTCCCTCCCTCTCTTCTCTCCCTTCCTCCCTGTTTCTCTGTCTCTCTCCTTCTCTCCCCTTCTCTCTCTCTTTTCTTCTCCATCTCTTTCCTCTCTCTTTCTGTGTCTCTCTCCTTCTCTCCCTTTCTCTCTCTCTCTCTCTCTCCACCCACCAATCTGGCCTTCTCTAATCTGGTTGTACATTCAGTGAATGCAACCAGAGAGATGAAGATTCATCCTACACTCTTTTTGCATCCTTAGAAGTTTGACTTTTAAGATCTCCCTCCCCCAAAATGACATTTTTTGTGCCTTGTTGAGCATTCACAAATTTTAAACCTCCCCCCCTCCATCTCACAATCTTGCAATCACCGAGCAGAGTCTCAAACAACCCACCATTTAACCACGATGACTTCGCCGGCGCAGGAGACGAGGAGACCCTTCCTGGCTTTCCCGTCTCAGATGTCGAATTTAATGGCGTCGCCTGCAGCCGAGCTGAACTGAGCTGAGGTGTGTGTGTGTGCACGTGTGTGTGTCTCTCCCCCCACCACCACCCCCGGTCAAAGTCTGTGTCCTCAAATCCTCTTATTTTCTCTGCCAATAAATTGGCTGCTCTTTCCATTGCCAGAATTTCTGTGGGAAAATCCCAGCCAGGCTGAAGGATTTCGGAGAATGGACACAGACCGGATCGAGGCCAGTTCGGGACGCAAATATATATATATATATATATATATATATATATATATATATATATATATATATATATATATATATATATATATATATATATATATATATATATATATATATATATACATATACATATACATATACATATACATACATACATACATACATACATACATACATACATACATATATATATATATATATATATATATATATATATTTATATATATTTATATATATTTATATATATTTATATATATTTATATATATTTATATATATATTGGAAATTTTCTCTGTCGCCTGGAGTGGAGCTGCAGGTTTTAAGTGGCGTGTTCTAGGACTTTGCAGAGCAGGGAGGGGGGAAAAGCACTCTGTACATGCTCGGAGCCACATGCTCCCCATCTCTTTAAGCCAGATGTCTGCAACCTTAAAACACTCAAAAGAGCCATTTGGATCCATTTCCCACAGAAAACACTGGGAGGCACAAAAACCTACCGGAGGTTGAAAAGCTCAATAAAGTGCCAGCGGGTGTCACACATTGACAGTTGTGACATATATTTTGAGCCAACAGGGAGCTGCAGCAGAGGCTCCGGAGCCACATGCAGCTCCAGAGCTGCAGATTGCCAACTCCTATCTTAAGCAAACAAGCAGCGATTTCTTCGAGGGTGTCATGGCAGTAAGGGAAGGCCAAGTTGGAGTGGAGAGCATCTTTTGACTGGCAAGGGCCTTGTGTTAATTTGGGAGAAGGTTTTTCTGCGCGACGCTCACGTTGAGATTGTGGCGCGTGTTTTGTGGGTCGCATTTTCCCTTGAATGTCTAAAAATGGGCCGCAACCTCGTTTCAATTCAGTAAATGGTGGGGTTTTTTCCCCTTTCCCTTCCAAATATAAGAAAGAATCACCAAAAAGTTCATAAAGAGTTGTAGTACATTAAAAGAGAACAATTATATTAAACTTAAACAGCAGATAGCGCTAGCTTTGGCGAAATGGGAAAACTTACAACTCTCACTAATAGGGAGAATCTCAACAATCAAGATGAATATATTACCCAGAATTTTATATTTGTTTCAAACAATTCCAATTAGGCTTGGAAAAGACTACTTTGAAGATTTAAATAAAATTGTGTTGAAATATATATGGCAAGGTAAGAAAGTGAGAATAAAGTTAAAACTTTTGCAAGATGCTAGAATTAGAGGAGGATTTTGGTTTGCCTAATTGGGAGCTGTATTACCAAGCTACAAATTTGATGTGGGTTAAGGAATGGATAACACTAAGAAATGCTAGATTGTTGACATTAGAAGGACATGATTTGTTGTTGGGGTGGCATGCTTTTTTATGGTACAAAGGAACTAAAACACAGGGGTATTTTAGAAGACATTATATACGGGAGTCTCTGTGGTTAAACTGGGAGAAGATTAAAAGACAATGTTATTTGAAAATTCCGGTCTGGTTATCGACTATTGAAGCATTTTCTTATCCTATAATATACAAAAAGGAACAAACAGTTAGATATGGTGAAATACTGAATGAAAAGAGTGAACTTAAATTTGTGCAAAAACTAGAGGAACAAGGTATAAAGATGAATTGGTTTTCATATGCGCAAATACATTCAAGGTATGATAAAGATTCTAAAACAGGTTTCTATGATAAACTGACTGACTTAGATAAGATTTTGACAGGTACTGATGAAAAGGTGATTAAAAAGTTGTATGGATATTTGTTAGAAATTAAACTAGAAGAAGAACAAGTTAAAGAAACTATGATTGCTTGGGGAAGAATTTTGGATATGGGATTGATTTAGAGAAATGGCAAAAATTGTGGTCTCAAAATTATAAAATGACAATGTCAACAGCATATAAAGAAAATTTGTATAAGATGTTTTACAGGTGGCATTTCCCCCCGACAAGAATAGCAAGAATGTTCAAGAATAAATCCAAAAAATGTTGGAAATGTCATCACACACCTGGCTCATATTACCATATGTGGTGGACTTGTGCGGATGCTAAAAAATACTGGACTAAAATCCACATGTGGTTGGAAAAAATGACGAAAAAACATATAGACTTGAAACCAGAGATATTTTTATTGGGAATTTTACCTGAAATATATAGTAAAGACTTGAAATACCTGATTGTAAATGTATTAACAGCAGCTAGGATTGTATTTGCTAAAAACTGGAAAAATGAGAAAATACCATCACAGGAGGAAATCATTAAGAAAATATTGGAATGTGCTGAAATGAGTAGATTGACATTTGAAATGAGAACAGGAGGATAAACAATTTTATAAAATTTGGGATCTTTTCTATCAATGGTTAGACAATAAAGTACAGTAATATGTAGATTTTTAGAAAATAATAAATATATAAAGATGTACTTCTTTCTTATTATAACTACAAAATGATTCTAGGATAGATTTGGGGTGATAATATGAACTGTTATAAAATAAATTAAGTAAATTATGGTTATCTTGTAAAACATGAATGAATAAAAGTATAGTCAAATGACTGATTAATAATGATACTAAGGTATTTAATTTTTGATTGACAATATGAGATTATATGTGATGTAATTGTAATTGAAGACTACGAAATGGAAGCACAAAACAATTTGTAAACCAACCGGCACACTGTATGTTCACCTATGGAAGATAGCTTGATGTTTTTATGTTTTGTTTGTTTATGTTTGTTTTTAAAAACCAATAAAATTCAAAAAAAAAAGTTCATAAAGAGTTGAAATTCTAAAAAGGACAAGAGAGCATAGATATAGAGAACATTATTTTTAAACATGGCGGTTATTTTATTAAGTGTGAGAAAAAAGAAGAAAGTAGAAACTGGGAAAATAGTATTAAGGTATGCCGAAGTATAATCGAACATATTGTAATTGCTATGTATGCACAATGGTTAGAAGCTGAAAAAATTATGACTGGGTATGTTTAAATGGTACTATCATTATTAGAACTGTATGTAAAGTATATTGACCCAGAATCACCGCAGCTGTGAAGTTAGTAAGTAAGTTAGTAAGACTCGGAGTTGGGTCTGGGCCACACAACACAGGAAGTCCTTGACGTACGACCACAATTGAGTGAGACATTAGAATAGAATAGAATTGAATTTAGAATAGAAATAGGAATAGAAATAGAATAGAATTTAGAATAGGAATAGGAATAGGAATAGAAATAGAATAGAATAGAATAGAATAGAAATAGGAATAGAATAGAATAGAATAGAAATAGGAATAGCAATAGGAATAGGAATAGAATAGAACAGAACAGAATTGAATTTAGAATAGAAATAGGAATAGAAATAGGAATAGAAATAAGAATAGAATAGGAATAGGAATAGAATAGAATAGAATAGAATAGAACAGAACAGAATAGAATTTAGAAGAGAAATAGAAATAGAATAGAATAGGAATAGGAATAGGAATAGAATAGATTGAAACAGAGAATAGAAGAGAAAAATAAATAAAATAGAATTTAGAATAGAACAACAGAGTTAGAAGGGACCTTGGAGGTCTTCTAGTCCAACTCCCTGCTGAATAGAAGAGAGAGAGAGAGAGAAGAGAAGAGAGAAGAGAGAAGAGAAGAGAAGAGAAGAGAAGAGAGAAGAGAAGAGAAGAGAAGAGAAGAGAAGAGAAGAGAAGAGAAGAGAAGAGAAGAGAAGAGGATGAGACTTTGGGGGATACTGTAAAAGTCATAATTGGGAGGACCGGGTCATGTCACTTTTTCCAGAGCTCTTGTATCTTGGAACGGCCACTAAACAAATGGTTGTAAGTCCAGGACAGCTGGAGTATCCCTATGAAGAGTGATAGGTTCATTAAACTGATTCAAGGGTCGGGGGGGGGAATTGCTGAGTTTAGGAAATTCCGAATTCAGCCAAAGGTGACCAAAAAACAAAAAAAAGAGAGAGGGAGGGAAGAAACTTGAGGGACCTTGCAGAGTCAGGAGTTTTCCAGGGAATTTGACGTCAGGACTTTCTCCTGGCAGTAAAAAATAAAATAAAATAAAATAAATGCAGATTTCGGCTCACATTGTTCAATAGTGACCAGTTCCAATAAAATACATCCTCAACATACGACCGTTTAGTTTAGTGCCCATTCAGACTTATAATGGCACTGAAAGAAGAGACATTTAAAAAAAAAAAAACTTTTATTGGTCAAATTTTACAATTAAAAACATATTTCCATTCATTTCAGCATGTTCGTAGTGGTGTTCACTCTCATTGACAAGTTCTTAAGTATGTAAATTATTACTAAATATTATTACAATTATTTTACATTCAATTTATAACGTATAGTCACATATTTACATCATTATTTACATCATTATACATAGTTATACATAATTATACTTAGTCATACAATATTGTTTCATCTCACCATAACCTTTCTTTCATTTATCTATTTTATGTCTACCTTGTAGCCAATTATACCATAGATTCCAGATTTCATGGTACTTTATTTCTTCTCTCTCTTTCATTTTCATCAAACACTTATCCATTTCTGCACAATCTAAAATCTTTTTTATTATCATAATGTCGGAGGGGATCCTGTCACATTTCCAATTCTGGTCAAAGGCAATTCTGGCTGCAGTTATTATATGTAATATATTATATTACATATAATAACTGTTGTCCCCATTTATTGGTACCCATTTCCTGTATTCTTACTCATGTTTATACTTATACCTATTATCTTGTAAGCGATTGACAAATCAAATCAAATAAATAAATAAATAATATATTGGAGTTTCCTACTTATTTTATCTCTTAATATACCCAATAGGAATATCTCTGGTTTCAATTCAGTTTTCTGTTTTGGAATTTCCTCTAGCCAATTCTTAATTCTGAGCCAATAATTCTTAGCTTGGGGACACGTCCACCACATATGGAAATAAGTTCCCTGTTTGTAATTACATTTCCAACAATTTGCTGGTCTATTACGGAACATCTTAGCCAGTCTTGCAAGAGGTAGGTGCCATCAGTAAAACATTTTGTATAAGTTCTTTTTGTAGACTGCTGATAAGGTTAATTTATAATTGACTTCCTATAATTTTTCCCAATCTTCCAAATTGATGTATAACCGAAATTTTTCGCCCAAATTATCATAGTGTCGTTTACTATGTCTTGAAAGAAGAGACATATGGCTGTTTTTCACGTTTGCGGCATCCTCCACTGTCACATGATCCAAACTCAAAAGACGCTTGGCTGCTGGCACGTACTTACAACAGTCATGGTGGCTCATGGGAATTCTCCTTTTGCAGCTGCCTGAATAAGCAACAAGGATGCCAGATCCCACTTAACGTCCGTCTTACTGATCAACAACTGTGTGGTGCTTCTCTTCAGAACCTGGGGCATGAATGGTTGTAAAATGGAGCCAATGGCTTGTCCATAGGTCGCAAAAGGGGATCACGGGACACCCCCACTCCCCACACCCCCTGAGATAATGTAGCCATCTTAAATAGGAATTGGGGGGCGGGAATGCTGCAGCGGTCATAAGTGCGAAAAATGATCGCTTTTTTTCAGTGCCGTCATCATTTCAGTCGCGAAAGAAACGGTGAATTTCGATCACGGGGACGCTGCAAGTGTGAAAAACGTCCCAAGTCACTCTCTTTGGTGCCACTGTCACTTCAAACAGTCACTAAATGAACTATCGTAAGGTGAGAACTCCCTGCATTAGGGATCAAGGTTGGAAAGCGGTTTGTGCATGACCTGAGACAAAGCCACCTAGGTCGCTCAGCCACACCATTTTTCCCATGAACGGTCCAGAGACAGGGACAGTCCCTCATTCAATGACCAGATTTTTGGGGAGGGGAATTATGGGTCCAGCTTGACAGCAAAGTCCAACATGGAGATACCTTCTGCCATGCCCCTGTTGGAGTCTGAATCCAAGGAGGAAGAGGAAACAGCTGACAGGGAGTGGGAACGGGGCCCCGTTGGCTATGGTGGAAACTGGGGAAGGGCAGATTTTGGACTGGGCAGAGCAGGAAAGAGGTAGAACAAGGGAGAGGGAGTTCAGTGGAAGACCTAGGCCCACCCCCTCTTCATCCTAGGGCACGCAGGGAGGAACGGAGAAGGGAGCAACGTGGGTTGTGTGGCTTACGGGGGAGGAAAGGGCCCTGATTCCCTTCACTAGCCACAGATGGGAAAGGAGCTTAAAAAAGATGCAAGCTGAGTGCAGCAGCTGCTGGGAACAAATGCGAGTTTATCTTGTGTTGACTTTGCTTATCTGTGTTCCTGGCGTCTTTCCAACCAGGTTGAGTTACTGCCATGCCTTCACGTCCAGAATTCTTGCCAAACTAATTACCTCATTTTTTCCTTGATTGGACTTATAGTTACAGTTTTTGTTGACCACATTTTGGACTTGATTCTCTGAAGCCAAAGGCTGTTTCCTGGGAGAGTTTTTCTCCAGCCAGAAGGTAACCAGAACATGGGAGGCAAAGTTGGAGCTAATAAAGGGACTCCCACTGATTATCTGATTGTGTTGCCTTTGTGCCGCGCCCCAGGTCATCACACCTTCCCTCCTTCCTCCACTTTGATGCTTCTTTAGCTACAGCAGGTGTCAGCGTTGTGGTCCACTGGCAGCCTGCAGAGCTGGCAGCAGAGTCAGGACAGTGGAGGGGAACATAGGCCAGTTCAGGAGTCTGGGGAGGGCTCGGATGAGGAATCTGCATCCAACACAGAAATGGGGCCAGGGCCATCTGAGTTATGTGCTGACTCCGGAGCCTCCAGAACCTGACATCAGCAAAGCAGAAGAGCAGGGGGAGCCTGTTCTCAGTGCACCCATGCACAGAGCTGCCAGAAGGCAAGAACGGTTAGGACAAAAAGGGCAACATGGGAGTAAGGCTTGTAGATAATTGGCTCCTCCCGTAAGACATAAAGAAGGAGCAAAGGGACATGAGCTTTTGCAGGAAGCAACTTTGTTTCATTCTGGTTGGTTTACGCTCTGAAGCTCCGTGTGGACTTTGCGCTCCGTTTGGCCTTGTACAGCTAATTGACAATTTAGTCGTTGGCAGCATTTCAAAGGTGCTTAATCAGCCTTATCCAGAAGGACTTTGGCAGAACTTCTGTGGCACTATTTACAAACTGTTTTGAAACTCGCGACAAGCTGTGAATGACAATAATTCACAGCCATTGAAATAAAACAAAAGGTTTTTTTTGGGACGAACGTATATTTGTTAATGTCTCAGGAAGCTTTGGTCAGAAAAGTCAGGTTCCGCTAAGCCGCTGATGAAAGAAACACCAAAAATCCTGGTTTGCAACGGCTTTATCTTTGTTGCGGGCCTTACGGCACAAACCGACGCATCACCTGACGGATTAAAACCAAATAGTCAGAGCTACCCACTCAGCGCTCCCCTCCACCATTTAAGTGTCATTTCCAGCCCCATCCAACCACATGCGCACCCTACCCCTCATGAGGAAAGCATTGGTAAATGCCGAGTACACGGCTATACGTCTAGCACGCAGAAGCCTCTCAGTTGGCTGCTTCTCAGCTGTGGCAGCCGCTTTGGCAGTTCTGGCCGCTTCTCAGCGGTGGTGGCCACATCAGCAATTGGTCTGGCAGCAGACTGTAGATCCGCCTCCACAGCAGGTACGGTGTGAGGTGGGCACGGCATGGCCTCGTGGCTCTCTGGAACGGCCTCCCATTCAGTCTTTCTCCACCCACCCCCAGGCATCTCAAACTCAAGGCCTGCGGGCCGGATTTGGCCCACTAGGTTTTTAGATCTGGCCCATGGAAATAGCAAAGGGCCGGTCCGTGGTGCCTTGGCTAGTGAAAATAAGGTGTGGGTGGGGATGGTCCCACATGCCTTTTCATCCTGGATGGCCTCCTGCCACACCCTGCTGGCCAAAACGGGGCACAGGGGGCGCTTCTGTTTCGTGGGAAGAAATGCTCCCCAAATGGCCGGCGGATGCTGCAGGTGTCAACTCATAAAATATTTCTATGATCTTTTTAGAGTTGCCAACAGAAAGGGAGGTGGGGAGCAGTACAGCAGCTTGTAAACCAAAAGCGCATTCCACAAATGTTTTTCAAAGATAGTCACTAGGTGACCGAAGTTTCTGCCCCGCAAAATTCTAATTGGAGAACATGATCGATGGCTCCGGGCTATGGATGTGTCCCATTGGAGAATGTGAATTATGACACACCCAGGGGGTGGGGTGGGGGGGAAACCAGGGTCAAGGGTGACCGTGAATGATGGGTCTCAGAGTCGGCTGCACCCAGGCAGTGCTGGCATGTTTATTCCTAATAAATCCCTCTGAAGTTTTGGAAGTTTGGCTCGAGACTCCTGATTGAATTGGGGGTAACTGCCAGAATCCTGACAGCAGGCCATCGATTCGGTGGGCGTGGCTTGGTGGGCGTGGCTTGGTGGGCGTGGCTTGGTGGGCACGCTTTGCCTAATGCCGGAATGCAGCTTTCCCCACATCACCTGAGACTTGCAGCACCAACCATCTGAGAGGATAAAGGAGAGAAAAGCACAAGGGGCAGGTGGGGGCCCTGATCCTGATCTTTTCTCTTTTTTTTTCTTCTCAGCCGATTGTCCGAGGATTTTTTCCTCTTCCCAGCTGACCGTTGGCTTTTTTTTTTAAATAAAAAGTTTTTTTTATTTTATTTTATTTTTGACACACCTCTTCAAGTGAGCAACGTGATTCCAGGTCACAGCATTCATACATAATCATAATTACATTTCCAACTTTCTTATCTAGTTACAGATCAACTCATTATCTATTCCACTGATCTTTAAATAAGTTCTCACTTCATATTTCAATTAATCAATTCAATATCAAAAACATTTCATCCTCACATATATTTTCCACTCTTTTATCCCATTATTTCCATTTTCAGCTTACCACCTATTTTCTTTTACATTATTATCTTCATTAACTTTCTCAAAGCCGATATATAATAAACAAACAAAAAAGAATAAAAATAAAACTAATATATTCAGGATCCACATTATATCCACGCTACAATAAATCTTACATTTATTCCAGAGATATTCATATAACCATTTCATATTTTTTCTTTGTTTCCACCTAGCCAAAGTTTACCTATGAGATTTTATTAAATTTTCATTCCCCTCCTTTTTCATCATAATACTGTATAATACTCTTATTACAAATACCTTACGTTACAATATAATCCTTTCTAGTTTACCATATTCTCTATTTTCTCATATCCTTTATATAATCAATTGCATTTTCTATTTCATGTCTAATATAATATGTATATAATAAAGAAAAAGAAAAAAAAAAGAAAATTAAGTTTCCTTTTTGTTTCCATTTAACCAAGTTTAACCTATAAAATTTTATTTAATTTTTCATTCCACACTTTTTGGTCATAATAGCATAATTTTTTCTAGTTTACCATATTCTCCCCCCCATACCATTTGAATAATCAATCACACACACACACACATATATATGATTTAATAACAATATTTTAATTTCTCTTACTCTATCATCATTTTTCTTATATATAATTATATAATAATCTTAAGGTAATTCCCAGTAAGTTTTGAACTTCAGATCTCCCCAATCTACTGTATATTTCTAAAAAAATACCAAAATACATTTCCATGTAGTATCCCCCCTTTATATTATCTTTAACCCTTATCTCTAAATCTCTCGGCCTTATAGTTTCTTATAATTTTGACCAGCTTTCCCTTGTCTAAGTTTTTCCAGTCTTTCCTCTTCACTCCTCTTTTTTCCTCTAGTATTGTTTTTATTTTTATCTGCCAATAACTTATTTCCTCTCACCCTTTTCTGTTCTCTCTTTTGGAATTTCTTCTTGTACAGCTTCTTCTTTTGTTTAATCTTGGGAGTATTTTCCCTTTTATTTATTACATCTATCACCACTGTCTTAATTTTGATTCCTTTCTTGTCTTTTTGCAATGTCCCTTGTTCTTTGTGCTAAGCTGCTTTCCTCTTCTTTTAACTCTTCCTCCTTGAATTTTCTTTGTTCTTCTGTGAACTGCATCGCCATTAATTTTTCTGCCAGTATGTCCAATAATCCCATTCTTTCTTTTAACATTCCCCTCACAGTTTGCAGTTCTGGTTTGAATACTTTGCCTGTTTCTTCCATTTTTTAAAAAAATCAGTTGAGTTATTCTTTATTTTATTAAAAGTTAGAGTCTTTCATTTTAGTCCTTGCCAAAAAATCCATTTATCTCAATTTCTCTTATTAATCCTTCTGTCTCCTTGTCACAATCAACACCAAATAATCCCAAGATATTATCTTTGCTTGTCCCTTTGCTGCAATCCCTCTTTTTAAGGTGCTTCCAGGGTTATTGTTATAATATAGTCTTTTATTTCATTTCATTTCTCATTCACACATTTGTAAGACCAGTAATTTTCCATGAAATCATTAGAGAAAAAAGTGCCTTTAACCATTAGATGGCACTCTACATCGCTTTCCACTTTTAAAAGTTCTTTTTTCTCTTTCTCAATTGTATTAATTCCACTAATTTTCAACCATTAGCTCTTTTAAATATAGTCAATTCCGGGCAAGTCCAGCATTCTATCCGATGCCTAATTAATGACAATGTCTGCATCTTATTCCAAATTTGGTCTCTAATTCTGTTATAGTCCTTTTATGGTCCATTTTTTTATTTACCATATAATTTCCTCTTATTTTCCATTTGCCACTGCCACACTCTTAAACTAGGGCTCTTTCCTTCTCTTTTTCGGGATTATCAAAAAAAATCCAAAATCCTTTGCTTGGTTACACGCCGCTCACCGCTTCACTGCTCCAGCACACACTTAAGTCCTGGAAGCTTTCCGTCTTCAGGGCAGCCATTAAAATGGCTGCTACCTCCTGTCTTCAAGGGAGTATACAGCTCCCCTTGACCGGGTTGACAAACTCCCCCTCTTATCCCATCCCTCCGAGGTGGGTCCAAGATGGATCTGGTCCCATTGGGACCCTCCAACAGAATAAGCACGGATCGAAGCCGCGGACGATTGTGGTCTTCGGTTTGTCTTCGACGGAAGTGCCCATCGTCGGCTTTTAAAAAACTACCGGTTCAGCTGATCCGGCCCTCCCAAAGAAATCCAGTTTGACCCCCACCCCTGAGCTAAGGGTCTCTGCAAGCTGGCAAGATCAGGTACGTCAACCCTCCTCGCATCCTGCCATCGCACACCAGAAACCCAGCAAGGGTGAGAAGAGAGCCTCTGGGAACATGCAGAGCACAACGCTCTACAGGCCCTCCTCCCGTCGTCAGGTTGACAAAAACCACTTTCCCAAAGAGTGACCACCAGAAGTTGAATTACGGAAAACTTAAAAAATTGCTGGAATGCAGGGGGTCCTCAACTTATAACCAACATTTCCATGGCTAAGCAAGATGGTTGTGAAGTAAGCTTTGCCCCGTGTTAGCTACCAACTTCCTTGCAAAGCGAATAACTGTAGTTAAGTTACTAATACAGTCGTTAAGTGAATCGGACTTCCCTCATTTGACTTTGCTTGTCAGAAGGTTGCAAAAGGGGGTATGACCCTGGGACACTGCGACCGTTGTAAATATGAGTCAGCTGCCAAGTGTCTGATTATGTGACTGGTAAGATGCTGCAAAGGTCGTAAGTATCAAAAAGGGCCATAAGTCACCTTTTCAGTGTTATTGTAAGTTCGGTCACTAAATGAATGGTTGTTAAGTCAATGACTGCCTGCACTTAGAAGTAATTGAACCCGCTCAGCTCCTATAGGTATTTTCCCATCTGGTTGGTGTTGGGACATAACTGGGTGACGCTTCGACCCCCAAAACTCTTCCTGGATGTGTAATGTACAACACTCCTTGGGCTGATTCGAAGATTCGAATCCAGACCTGAGTTTTCCCAGGATCCCAGTCAGAGATGTGATGGTTCTTCCAATTGTGTCACAGGGAGTCCTCAGTTTAACAACAGTTCACTTAGTGATGGTTCAAAGTTACCGTGGCAGTGGGAAAAAGGTGACTGACAATGGCTATTCACACTTACGATGTTCGGTCCCATGGTCAAAATTCAGATGCATGGCCACCGACTTCCGCTTATGTCGGTCATGGTGTGCTGGGGTCCCCTTTTTGCGACCTTCTGACAAGCCAAATCCATGAGGGAAAAACCGGATTCGCTTAATAACCAGGTTACCCGCTTAACTGCAACGATTCAGTGAACAAATGGGGTGGAAAAAAGTCGTAACATGGGGCAAAATTCACTTAACAACTTAAGCTTGCGGGAGGGGTGTCCATTATGGTCCTAAGTCAAGGACTACTTGCATTTCTTCCATGTTTCCCTGAAAATAAGATTCTGTCTTATTTTGTTTGCCACCAAAAAAAGGCACCAGGTTTTCGGGGGATGTCCTCCACGGACTAACCTCACTTGCATGTGTCACCCCCGGCCTCCTTCCGGAAGTCCTTCTTCTGCAGCCGGCAAGGCTTTCCCGAAGGCCTCTGCAGCCAATAACCGCCAATAACTCTGGATCGATCTAGAGCTTTGCTATCAGCTCCAGAAGAAATGGGCCGGCAAGGCAGGTGTCGGGGTGTGTGAGGCCTGGCTACAACCGTCCAAAAGGAAGTAGTAGGGCAGCTGCACAACCCCCTCATCCCCACCCTAGCTTAATTTTTACCCGTCCACTCTGGAGTGGATGGGAATCTTCATTAGGGCTTATTTTGGGGGTAGGGCTTATATTGGATGCACATGTAAAAAATCAAGCTAGGCCTTACTTTCAGGGTAGGTCGTATTTTCAGGGAAACAGGGTTGACCTATAAAACCTCTCTTGAATCACAACCAGTTATAAAATAACCACTCATGCAAACTGAGGTCACACTGATTTTGCTTGTGATTTTATTCCGAGAGTTGTTTTTTATTAAAAAAAGATTAAATTAACAGGAAAAACTTGCAAACTTTTTTTTCCAAAAGGTGATGTGTATCCTAAAATCACAACAGACGCACTGCGTGTAAAGACTAAAGCAGCATTTTGCAACTTCGGCCATTTTAAGATGGGTGGACTTCAACTCCCAGAATTCTCCATGTGAGGCTGGCTGGGGAATTCTGGGAGTTGAAGTCCACCCGTCTTAAACACGATGAGATTGAAAAACGACGGACCAAAACCAGACTAAAACAATAACACACATTCTCGCTCCCCTCCCAGCCATTTGTAGAGTAGGAGTACTGACTGGGGATTATGGGATAGATAATCAAATACACCCAGGTTGCCCCCTGCTGGGCACTGATAATTGGCACTTGGAGCTCGACATTTCGGTTCCTTTGCTAAGCCTTGGCGCAGAAGTTGGTGCCATGATCGGCCATTGATGGAGGGGAGAGAGGCAGGGATGGGATTCCAAAATCCCAGTTTGCTGCCCGGTTGCTGGGTGGGCGTGGCCTACAGGACGGCCATTTTTCACCTGCCCCAGACTCTGGAGGCTTCCCTCAGGCTTCTGGGAGGGCAAAAACAGCCTCCCTGAACTCTGGAGGACCTCCGGAAGCCAGAAACAAGCCCGTTTCCTGACTTCCGGAACTTCTGGTTCGCCCGTTTCCCCCCTTCCCCAGAGCCTCCGCGCAGACCCTGCACTTACCTGTGTCCAAAATGGGGTGTGTGGCGACTCCTGGGAAGGCGGGGCAAGGCAGGTAGCGCCAGCCGGTTGGTTCAGCTACCGGTTCAGCGAACCAAATGTAAATTTAACAACTGGTTCGCCCGAACCGGCCCGAACCGGCTGAATCTCACCTCTAGAGATGGGTAGGGGAGAAGGGGTGCATTTTGCACAAGTGCACAACTTGAGAGGGAGCCCCATGCTACTCTAATGTGGCTCTCCAAATACCTGAGCAAAGGCTGTTCCCCCTCCCCCAAATGCAGGCCCTTTCCCCCCCTCTTCAAAAAGCCACCCAACTTAGAAGCCCCATCAATCTGGCAGGAAGGACAAAACAGACGGGGGGTGTGGGTGTGTGTGTGGGGGGTGGCTAAGAGGAGGGTGCAAGAGGTCGCTGCGGGAGGTGAAAAAAAGTCAAAACGGGCAGCCCCCGTGTGGATGCCCTCTTTTCCGTTTGGATTCCCTGCGGATGTCCTGGGTGGAGGCGGGAATGTCCTGCTCTCAAGGGAGAACAATCTAAGGATGGCCGAGGGAATTTCTGCAAGTTTGGGTGAGGAATTTGTGCAAGAGGGAATTTGAGGAAGGGAATTTCTGCAAAAGGGAATTTGAGGAAGGGAATTTCTGCAAAAGGGAATTTGAGGAAGGGAATTTCTGCAAGAAGGAATTTGAGGAAGGGAATTTGTGCAAGGGAATTTGTGCAAGAGGAATTTGTGCAAGGGGGGATTTGTGCAAGGGAATTTCTGCAAGAGGGAATTTCTGCAAGCAAACTTGGACGAGGGCATTTGCTCAAGGGAATTTGTGCAAGGGAATTTGTGCAAGAGGAATTTGTGCAAGGGAATTTCTGCAGGGGAATTTCTGCAAGGGAATTTGTGCAAGAGGAATTTGTGCAAGGGGGATTTGTGCAAGGGAATTTCTGCAAGAGGGAATTTCTGCAAGCAAACTTGGACGAGGGCATTTGCTCAAGGGAATTTGTGCAAGGGAATTTGTGCAAGGGAATTTCTGCAGGGGAATTTCTGCAAGGGAATTTGTGCAAGAGGGAATTTCTGCAAATTTGGGTGAGGAATTTCTACAAGGGGGAATTTCTGCAAGCAAACTTGGACGAGGGCATTTGCTCAAGGGAATTTCTGCAGGGAATATTTGGGGAAGAGGAAGGGGGAGTTCAACCAGAAACCCTTGTGGGGGGCGGCTAACCCCAAACCGAGCGTTGTCCCCGTTGCTGAGAGTGACAGGAACCAAGGTGGCCGAGGCCAGTTTTGGCTGAGAGATTTGGCCACGAAGGGCTGGATTTTAACCTCTCCAATCCCAGGAACTACACCCATATTTGGCTAATGCAGGTTTTGTGTGTGTGTGTGGGGGGGGAATCTCAGGGCTGTGGAGGAGGGAATAGGGAATCCATCAGGACTGGCATTGTGAGTCTGCACCCGCAAGGTTGCCCAGTTAAACAGAGGGCATTGGTTTCAGGTTCACGCTCTTTTGCAGATGAAGATGGTTTAAGGCAGGAGATTCCAAAGCTCAGCCTTTTTAAGGCTGGTGGACTTCAACTCCCAGAATTCCCCAGCCAGCAGAGAGTTCTGGGAGTTGAAGTCCACCAGTCTTTAAAGAGGCCACATTTGGAGATCTCTGGTTTAAGGCAACCGGCAGGTAAATCTGTAGTAACAACGGGGCTTTTTATGTCGCTGCGACAAATAACCCCTGGTTCTTGCTTGCGCCTTTACACATTCGATCACATGCACATGTGTTCTGCTCAACAAAGCCGTCCATCTCTGCTCTGGATTCAAATCCCACCTTTGGATTCCTGCAGCCATTCAGCTCTTCAATGGGGGTCTGCTCGGCCGCCGGCCCCCCCTTTTGGGTAGATAGGCCTGCAGGAGCCACCGAGGTCAAGCGGCTATCATAATCCCCGGACTCTCTGCCAAGCCGGGCATCGTGCCAATCCGGCTGGGTCAGGCAGGTGGAGAAATTGGGCACCGTCATCAGGACGAGGCTCCCAGCCAAGAGGAAAGAGCCGGCGGCAAGGAAGGAGGCCGCGTAGTTGCCGGTGAGGTCTCGCAGCCAACCTGAAATTAAACAGCCAAATGGTGAAGCCATGCCAAAAGGCAACTCAAGGGTGAATGGCGGTGTCTGGTTCAATCACCCGTAGCTGCATGGACCAATTAACCTGGACATCACCACACCTGGAATCCTGCCTGCATGGATGGCACAGCTGGGGAATATTTCATGGCCCAACT
>NC_142025.1:120391164-120416164 GCF_049901735.1 Notechis scutatus
CAATGGAAGTGATCCAGGAAATCCGTCCGGACAATTCCTGGAAATGAGCCACAAACTCCACGAAGAAAACGCCGAAGGAGCGCAAAACGCCGAAGACCAAGGCGGACTGGAGGAAGGCAGCCAAGACCACCACCCAGCCCCAGCCCCCATCTGGGGGGCCGGCACCACAGCTCTCCGGACCAGCATGGAGCCTTGAGGGGGAGAAGAAGCGGGGGTGGGGGGAATGAGAGAAAATTGAGAGTTTGAATCCCAAGACGATAGAAGGGTTTGTCTGAATCTGGGTTTCTTACTTCCGCTTTCGCTTTCTTCCTGCCTTTCTCTTTCTTTCTCCCCTTCCTTCCTTCTTCTCCTTGCCTCTTTTTTCTTTCTTTCTTTCTCTTTCTTTTCCTTCCTGCCTTCCTTTTCTCCCTCCCTCTTTCCTTCTATCTTTGTTCCTTCCTTCCTTCATCCTTCCTTCCTTTTCTACCTTAATTTTCTCCCTTTTTCTTTCTTTTTCTTTTCCTTCCTCTCTTCTCTTCTTTCTTTTCCTTCTTTCCTCCCGTCTCTTTTTTTTCTTTCTTTCCTTTCTCCCTTTTCTCCCTCTTTCCTTCTATCTTTGTTCCTTCCTTCCTTACTTCACCCTTCCTTCCTTTTTCCTTCCTTCCTTTCTTTTCTACCTTCTTTTTCTCCCTCCCTTTTTCTTTTTCTTTCTTTCTCTTCCTTCCTTCCTCTTCCTTCCTTCCTTCCTTCCTTTGCTTTTCCTTCTGTCCTTTATTTCTTTCTGACTCTGTGTGGTTCACTTTTGGCTGTTTTGTGCAGAAGGGGTCAAAAAAGTCAAAATGGCGCTAGTGTTTCCCTTCCCACCAGGCGTGCCACCAAACAGGTGCAAGAGCATTGATCGTAAAGTGGTGGCCCCCATCTTGACTATTTTTGACCACTAACCCTGCAGGACGGGCCCATTTTCCTGGTTAAGAGAAGGTTCCAGGTCTGCTTTGAGCGCAGGAATGCCTTTCCCTCGGGGGATCAAAGTGAGAGAGACAAAGTACGAATGCAACTTTTTAATCCTCTTCTGTTGGGGAGGGGGCACTTTTAAGAATTGGCATTGATTGACCTCTATTTTGGGGGTGCCCCCCCCGGGAGGGGCAGAGAACGAAAATGGGAGGGGGGGAAGGACCTGGGATATTCTGTGCCCGGCCTCTCGCCCAGCAAAGGGGCCTCTGAGGTCGTGCAAACGGCTCTCTCCCCTCGGCTGCAAAGGATCCCTTTCTCTTTCTTGCCCCCTCCCCATTTCCCTAGCACCCCCATTAGCCTCCCCAGGGAGGACCCGGGAAGCCACGATTTGCATTTTGCAAGCAGGTAAGTCCGGGATGGGGGGGAGGGAAGGAAGTGGGGTGGGGGGGGAGAGGGCGAGAAAAACACACATCCCTTCGGTCCTTTCAACCTGGGTAGGGATTCGGGGGTCCTAAGACGCCCCCCTCCCCTTCTGAGCATCCTCAAAGGCAAAATCTATGCTCCCCCCCCCTCAACAAAATGGACCATCTCTCTCCGCCCCCAGCCCAACAAGTGCAGCATCCGATGCCCAACACCTGTGCCTTACCGGGGTATTTGGGAGGGTGGGGGCGACACCCCCCTGACGCCCCCCTCTGCAGCGACGGCGGGTTCGGAAGGAAGCGGCTGGCGACAATGTTGCAGGAGCCAAAGGAGGCGGGGCCTGGGCACAGAAGCCACGCCCCCTCCGTCTCGTTCATCGTGGTCCAAGAATCCCTTCCTTACGGGGGAGGGGGAAAGAGGCGGTGAGATCGGCGCAGCCGCACTGAGGACATGCCAGGAGACGGTGGGGGTGTCGCAGGGGACGGGAAATTAGGGGAAATGCAAAGGTGGCGACGTGGTGGGGGGCACCTTTGGTGGATGGAGGGTCCATCGATAGACCCTTCTTTTCTCTTTTTCTTCCTCCCTCCCTCCCTCGCTCCCTCTCTCTTTTCTTCCTTCCTTTTTCTTCCTCCCTCTCTTCCTGCCTCGTTCCTTCCTTTCTTGCTTGTTTCCTCTCTCCATGTCTCATTTCCTCCTTCCATCCATCCATCCTTCCTCCCTCCCACCCTCTCTTCCATCTTTCCTGTCTTCCTTCCTTCTTGGTAGTCTGTCTGTCTGCCTACCCTCCCTCTCTCTCTCTCTCTCTCTCTCTATCTATCTATCTATCTATCTATCCCTGTCTGTCTGTCTGTCTGTCTATCTATCTATCTATCTATCTATCTATCTATCTATCTATCTATCTATCTACCTGTCTGTCTGTCTATCTATCTATCTATCTATCTATCTATCTATCTATCTATCTATGTCTGTCTTTCTCTCTGTCTATCTATCTATCTATCTATCTATCTATCTATCTATCTATCTATCTATCTATCTATCTATCTGTCTGTCTGTCTGTCTGTCTATCTATCTATCTATCTATCTATCTATCTATCTATCTATCTATCTATCTATCTATCTATCTATCTATCTCTCTCTGTCTGTCTGTCTGTCTATCTATCTATCTATCTATCTATCTATCTATCTATCTATCTATCTATCTATCTATCTACCTGTCTGTCTGTCTGTTTATCTATCTATCTATCTATCTATCTATCTATCTATCTATCTATCTATCTGTCTCTCTGTCTGTCTATCTATCTATCTATCTATCTATCTATCTATCTATCTATCTATCTATCTATCTATCTATCTATGTCTGTCTGTCTGTCTATCTATCTATCTATCTATCTATCTATCTATCTATCTATCTATCTATCTATCTATCTATCTATCTATCTATCTATCTATCTATGTCTGTCTGTCTGTCTATCTATCTATCTATCTATCTATCTATCTATCTATCTATCTATCTATCTATCTATCTGTATCTATCCATCCATCCGTCCATCTGTCTGTCTATCTGTCTATCTATCCATCTATTTCTGTCTATCTGTCCATCTATCCATCTATCCATGATCCATCCATCCATCTATCTCTATCTATCTATCCATCTGTCTGTCTATCTGTCCATCTAGAATAGAATAGAATTCTTTTATTGGCCAAGTGTGATTGGACACACAAAGAATTTGTCTTGGTGCAAATGCTCTCAGTGTACATAAAAGAAAAGATACATTCGTCAAGAGTCAAGAATCATAAGTTACAACATTTATTAATAGTCATAGGGTACAATAAGCAATCAAATCGTATCCATCCATCTATCTATCCATCCAATCCATTCCTCCATCTTCTACCCTGCCTGTCTCACCCAAGGGACTCTGGATAGATGATGCCAGACAACACAATAAAACAATATAAACCCAAGAGTAAAACCAGTGTAAAGCCCAAAGTTCAAACTTAAACCCAGGTCAGCATGTCTTCCAAATCAGCCTCCCAACGATTACAGTCCACATTTTAAAATTGCTCTGTTGAAATACTTGGCTCTAGTCTAGTCTATTTATTTCTAATATTTGATTTTATTCATCGGTTTTGCTATCCCACCTAAGAATTGCCAGGGGATCACATTCATATTACAAACTACTCGACCTTATATAGCTTATCATTATGTCAATATCATTTAACGTCTGACTTTATTTTCCAACCGTTCATAAAATAAATCTCATAGTATTCCACTTCTTCTTGGTCTTTAATTGTCAATGTTCATCTACTCATTTCTGCACATTCCAATATTTTTATAATCACCTCTTCCTCTATTGGAATCTCTTCATTTTTTCTAGTTTTGAGCGAATAACAATTCTAGCTGCTGTGAATATATGTATGATTAAATATGTTTTTTTTTCTTTACTATAGTTTCCGGGTAAAAAAAATCCCCAATAAAAATATCTCAGGTTTTTAAATCTATGTGTTGTTTTATCATCTTTTCCAACTATGTGTGTATTTTCCAAAACACCCAAAGGCCAGACAAGGAATAATGGATGAAAACTGATCAAGGAGAGATTCAACCTGGAAATAAGGAGAAATTTCCAGACAGTGAAAACCACCAATCCATGGAACAGAAGTTGCCCTCCGAAGTTGTGGGAGCGCCATCACTTGAGACTTTCAAGAAGAGGCTGGACTGCCACTTGTCAGAAATGGTGTAAGGTCTCCTGCTTGGGCAGAAGGGGGTTGGACTAGATGACCTACAAGGTCCCTTCCAACTCTGATTATATGTTATCTGTTATGTGTGTATTTTTGTATACAAAATATAAATATTTGCACAAGATACATGTACCCAGTCGACATACTTGTATAACTGAAAGATGGATTTGTTGTTTTTTTAAAAATATTTTTAAAAATTGCCGGGGGAGGGGATGGGAGGTGGGATTCGTGTTGCCGCTTGCTGCAGAATGCATTTATTTATTTACATGGGTTTTAAAACTGCCACATTCCACACCAACCTGGAATGTCTGGCAGGAGACGGGCCTAACAAGTAAATAAATCACCAGCTTGGGACTTTTTGTTCCAAACAATTGGGGAAGGTTGCGGGGAGAAAGTAGGAGGGCTGGAGAATTCTGGAAGCTGAAATCCTTGCAAACTTAAAAGCTCTCCGTGTTGCAAACAACAACAACAACAACACGAAATCAGACTGTAATCTGCAGTCGTCTTGGTGGGGAGGGGGGGAGTTGCAGCTTGCAAACTGTTTTGCTCTGACACATGTGCAAAGAGCAGTTGTGACCAGCAGAGGGGAATACAATGCCAATTTATTTCAGGGTTTCATTTCTGGTTTCAGTTTTATTTTATTTACTTATTTATTTTATTTTATTATTTTGTTTTATTTCATTTTATTATGTTTCATATTTATATTTTATGATTTTTTTTAGCTTTCAGTGATGCAATGTTGTGTGATTGTGATATTTATTTATTTATCCATCCATCCATAGAATAGAATAGAATAGAATAGAATAGAATAGAATAGAATAGAACAGAGTAGAATGGAAAATAGAAGAGAACAGAACAGAATATAGAGTAGAATAGAATAGAATATAGAATAGAATAGAATATAGAATAGAATAGAATGGAATATAGAATATAATATAGAATAGAATAGAATATCAAATAGAATAGAATAGAATAGAATAGAATATAGAATAGAATAGAATATAGAATAGAATAGAAAATAGAAGAGAACAGAACAGAATATAGAGTAGAATAGAATATAGAATAGAGTAGAATAGAATAGAATAGAATAGAATAGAATAGAATATAGAATAGAATAGAATATAGAATAGGATAGAATAGAATATAGAATAGAATAGAATAGAATAGAATAGAATATAGAATAGAATAGAATAGAATAGAATAGAATAGAATAGAATAGAATAGAATAGAATAGTATGGTGGTTTGACATTGAAATGAGACACAGGGAACTGTCTCTGAGAAAAATGCCAACCCTGAGAGAACTCAGGTAGCAGTATTTATTGAGAAAAAACACAAGCAAAATATACAGTATGCATATTCAGAAAACAATGACCTCAACAGGAGATTACTTCACCAGCATGAGAACACACAATCTTGGAAAGTCCCAGATGTTACCTTGCTAGGATGAGATCATACAGCCACAGAAAGTCTCATGGGAAAGTTTGGAAAGTCCCATGAGAAAGCACAACTGTGTATCTTGTACCTTGAACTTTCACCCATTTTCCTATTCCTTCTAAACTGGCAGAATCAAAACAGAATGAGGCACTCTGAGCAAAGATACTCCTACCCCCACCAAGAATGCCCACATCTTCCTAGACTTACTGCTAGTTATACAAAGGCCTTACAGAAAATGATAAAATGATCAATAGGTTATATTACCACATTCCCTCCTTTTTTATTTATTCAAAGATAGGGGGTGTTTTAGTGGCATAGTACACAGTTCCCTCATGACCTGATCCCTCACGCCGGAAGACTGAGGTACACATTTGTAATAGATTAGGAATACATTGAATAAAACAACATAATAAGATACATATAGCAATAATAATAACAACCCCTTGCAATAAGGAGCGAAACCATGATCCATCAGGAAGCCAGGACCACAGACTGTCCCAGAATGATGCATTAAACCCATCGGCTCCAGATTGATGCTGAGCAATACGATCTTCCATGTCCTGAACAGTTTTTGTAATGTTTGGCTCATAATTATGTATAAAAACACAACAATGTGAATGAATTAAAGCACAAACTCCTCCTTGAGCAGCTAACATAATATCTAAAGCATATCGATTTTGCAAAGTAACTGTACGAATTTCAGACATTTCTACATTAATCATCTTAATATTCTTTATAGTATCATTAAACATAGCAACAGTAAAATTATTTAAAATATGAATATCTCTATAGTTCATAGCAATTCCCAAAGGCGTGATAAGACCTCGAGAAATTTGTGTCCATAGATTACCTCCCATGGTTAGGATCTGAATTGCTCTGTTGTAGCACAAGACAACTGTTTTCTCCAGGTTGCTTTTTCCTCAAAAGGCACTCCATGCAATGTTAGTCCTTCTCCCACTCTCCCAGGAAGGTGCATACACAACCAACAATTGGTGATGTTCAAGTTTTTGGCAGTTGTGCGCAAATCTTTAATGTAATTATTATCTGTCCACAAATCATCGCCCAAATCTCCGGCACGCTGAACATGCTGTCGCTGCTCTCTCCGCACCCGAGCAGCCCAGGACAGATTAGGCAGAATCAGCAGGATCAGGAACCACAGATGCGCCATCCTGCTCCTCCGAAACTTCCTTCACAGGTGCCTGCGAATGATCAGGCCGAACACACCGACCAGGAACCCAACGAATTTGACCAAGATGTTCAACTGCTGCATAACCACGTCCCCACGTTATCAGCTCAGCAGGAACCCATGCCGGATCCGGAAGGAACCGCACCAACACCCGAGGTCTCACCGCATCTGTAGAAGGAGAAGAAAATGCCTGCTGGCCGCGCCGCAGGGGGTTACCAGACAAATTTAAAAATTTAAAGTATATAAAGCTAGATTTAATTGATCTTGAATCGCCGGAAGCCCCAGGAGCTTCCCTCCTTTTTTATTTAATTTAGTCAACATGGTCTTGAGCGTGGAATTATGACGTTCTACAATAGCCTGCCCAGTAGAATTGTATGGAATCCCAAATTTATGTTCCACAGACCATTGTTTGCAAAACTGATCAAAACCGGTGCTCGATAAGCCGCACCATTATCAGTTTTTAAAGTTTTAGGTGTACCAGCAACTGAAAAAGTCTTAATGCAATGATTGATGACATGTTTAACCATCTCACCTCTTTGAGGGGTAGCCATTAAAAATCCTGAGTAAGTATTCACAGTCACATGTATATATTTCCAGGGCGCAAATGGCGGATATTGAGTAACATCCATTTGCCAAATCATTGAAGGTTTCAACCCTCTGGGGTTAACTCCCATAGGGATATTCGTGCCCTGCTTTGAACAAGTTGGACATTGTTGAATTATGGCAGCAGCTTCTGCAGTAGTAAGTTTAAATTGCTGTGCCAATGCTTTAGCGTTTTGATGAAAATAACTATGACTGTCCCATGGCTGGACAGTGAGAACTGAAGTTACAGCACTGTCAGCTTTGGCATTACCTTGTGATAAAATTCCAGGCAAATTACTATGACTACGAATGTGAGCAACAAAACACACATTCACACGCTGCTCCAAACATCCTTGTAAAAGCAAAAGCAATCTTAAAATATCAGGTGATATTCCAGGAGACAAATAAGAACCTGCTACAAAGGGTAACAAATTATACACATACAATGAATCCACTATTAAATTAAAATCCTGATTGTGAAAATTTTGAAAAGCCAAAACTACAGCAGCAAGTTCTGCCTGCTGGGCAGACTTCTGCTCTGATGTCACTTTTGTATGCCAAATTCCAGATTTATCTTTCCAAACACAAGCACCATAAACTTTCCCTCCATCAGTAAAAACTGTAGGAGCATCTGATATGCCCAATGGTATCCTTTCTTACATTTTGGGCACACTGATTTAGGACGAACACCCTGTCCCATTGATCTCTTATACTGCTGACTTTGACCCCTCCAGGAGCCCGACATTGCGCTTTAAAATGTCCAGGCTTCCCACAATTGAAACAATTCCCCTTTTGAGCATGTCCTGTTTGTAAAGCCAGAGCTAAAGTTTCCATGTTAAAAGACTGACTCCCAACCTTCCTACATGCATTAATCAAATCTGCGATTTCTCTCTCTCCACTTGCTACAAGTGGATTTAAAATCTTTTGCAATCTGTGTTAGCTTGTTCTACTGCTAACTTAAAAGCAACTCTTTCTGGGCGAATTGATTATCAATTTGTCTTTCTATAGCCAATTTCAGTCTGCTAATGAAATTTTCATAGGGTTCATTGTTCCCTTGTTTGATGTTAGTAAAGGTCTTCTCACCACCTTCGCCGTCAGGGAGAGCCCCTACGGCTTGAAAAATTATTTGTGGAGAAGAACGAACCCTTCCTCAGGCATACCATCTCTCTGTTGTTCCACTGTTGTAAAATTACCAGCTCCGTAAAGCTGATCTGGGGTAACATTTGCTGTTCCCCTCTGGACTGCCAGCTGTCTCCATTTCTGATCTAACACCAAATATTGAGCTGGAGTTAAAATCATATTCAACAGAGCTTTCCAGTCAGCGGAATCATTTTATTTCCATAACCAACTGCTTCTAACAATGCCTGAGTATATGGCGTTCTAACACCATATTCTTTTGCTGCTTGCTTAACTTCCCTCAAAATTCTGAGCTGTAAAGGCTTCCACTCCCTCTCTGGATTTAATGCAGCATCCATGACAATTTCCACTGGATTAAGTTGAACTTCTACTCCAAACTCCACCAAATCATCTCCTGATAATTCCCCTCTATTCTTTGCTTCTTGAATAGCTGCAGTAACTGCATCCACCTGAACCCTTAAAGGTAAACTCTTATCCTCTGACAAAGTATTTCTAGCGCCGGACAGTCCCCCAGATTTATCTGGAGGTGCCGTCGGCGGCAACAAACGTACCGCATGGTAAAGCGGCAAACCTTCTTCGGGGTGATAGGAGCGGTTGTTCATAAGTAGCTAATGCATCCATTATCACCCTCCAGGTTAACAAAATTGAAGAAGGGGCACGAGGCTCCTCGTGCAAAAATTTCCCTATCTTTTCCAGGACTCTACTTTAATACTACCTCCCTCCGGATATGACTTAATATTTTTCCAAACATACTGTAGTAAGTCCTCAATTTCTTTCTTTCCTACAGCACAACCCCTACTGCCAATTCCAAACCCAAAACTATTCCCAATGATCCCTCTCAATTCCTGATGTGCTCTTTCTGAGCCTTCGAGAGATCTCCCCATACTCACGAAAAGAATCTATCTTCGTCCAGCGAAGAAGATGAGGGCCCAGTCGACGTCCGACGATGAGTATAGGATGCGGGAAACGTATAGCCTTCCAAGCTATCACGTCGGGTCACCATTTATGGTGGTTTGACATTGAAATGAGACACAGGGAACTGTCTCTGAGAAAAATGCCAACCCTGAGAGAACTCAGGTAGCAGTATTTATTGAGAAAAAACACAAGCAAAATATACAGTATGCATATTCAGAAAACAATGACCTCAACAGGAGATTACTTCACCAGCATGAGAACACACAATCTTGGAAAGTCCCAGATGTTACCTTGCTAGGATGAGATCATACAGCCACAGAAAGTCTCATGGGAAAGTTTGGAAAGTCCCATGAGAAAGCACAACTGTGTATCTTGTACCTTGAACTTTCACCCATTTTCCTATTCCTTCTAAACTGGCAGAATCAAAACAGAATGAGGCACTCTGAGCAAAGATACTCCTACCCCCACCAAGAATGCCCACATCTTCCTAGACTTACTGCTAGTTATACAAAGGCCTTACAGAAAATGATAAAATGATCAATAGGTTATATTACCACAGAATAGAATAGAATATAGAATAGAATATAGAATAGAATAGAATAGAATATAGAATAGAATATAGAATAGAATAGAAAATAGAAGAGAACAGAACAGAATATAGAGTAGAATAGAATATAGAATAGAATAGAATAGAATAGAATAGAATAGAATAGAATAGAATAGAATAGAATAGAATATAGAATAGGATAGAATAGAATATAGAATAGAATAGAATAGAATATAGAATAGAATATAGAATAAAATAGAATAGAATAGAATAGAATAGAATATAGAATATAGAATAGAATATAGAATAGAATAGAATATAGAATAGAATAGAGTATAGAATAGAATAGAATAGAATAGAATAGAATAGAATAGAATGGAATGGAATGGAATGGAATGGAATATAGAATAGAACATAGAATATAGAATAGAATAGAATAGAATAGAATAGAATAGAATAGAATAGAATAATAGAATAGAATAGAATAGAATAGAATAGAATAGAATAGAATAGAATAGAGAATAGAATAGAATATAGAATAGAATATAGAATAGAATATAGAATAGAATAGAATATAGAATAGAAATAGAATATAGAATAGAATAGAATAGAATAGAATAGAATAGAATATAGAATAGAATAGAATATAGAATAGAATATAGAATAGAATATAGAATAGAATAGAATATGAATAGAATAGAATATAGAATAGAATAGAATAGAATAGAATAGAATATAGCATAGAATAGAATAGAATATAGAATAGGATAGAATAGAATATAGAATAGAATATAGAATATAGAATAGAATAGAATATAGAATAGAATATAGAATAGAATAGAATAGAATAGAATAGAATAGAATATAGAATAGAATAGAATATAGAATAGAATATAGAATAGAATAGAATATAGAATAGAATAGAATAGAAAATAGAATAGAATAGAATAGAATTCAGAATAGAATACAGAATAGAATAGAATACAGAATAGAATAGAAAAGAAAAGAATACAGAATAAAATAGAATAGAATAGAATAGAATAGAATAGAATAGAAAATAGAATAGAATAGAATAGAAAAGTATAGAATAGAATAGAATAGAATAGAATAGAATAGAACAGAACGGAACAGAACGGAACGGAATGGAATGGAATGGAATAGAATAGAATAGAATAGAATAGAATAGAATAGAATAGAATAGAATAGAATAGAAGAGAAGATACAAAAGATCTTGAGAGACCCTTCGCATCCAGGCCACCCGATGTTTGAGATCCTACCATCAGGAAGACGATATAGAGTGCTGAAAGCCAGGACAAGTAGATTTCAACATAGCTTTTACCCAAGTGCTGTGATCAGGTTAAATGCAGAGTTATGAATCTGGTGGTCTTAACATATATATATCCTGGTTGTACAGTTTTTAATTGTTATTTGTTTTAATTTGTTTTATATTGTTATTTGTACATGTCTTTTGGTGTTGTTTAGTTGTATGTTGCGAAAGAGCACCTTATTTCGTTGTTCTCAGGTTCCTGAGCACAATGACAATAAATTTATCTTAGAATAGAATAGAATAGAATAAAAAAGAATAGAATAGAATAGAATAGAATAGAAAAGAATAGAAAAGAATAGAAAAGAATAGAATATAGAATAGAATAGAATAGAATAGAATAGAATAGAAACAATAGAATAGATAATAGAATAGAATAGAATAGAATAGAATAGAATAGAATAGAATAGAATAGAATAGAATAGAATAGAAAAGAATAGAATATAGAATAGAATAGAATAGAATAGAATAGAATAGAATAGAAACAATAGAATAGAAGCAATAGAATAGAATAGAATAGATAATAGAATAGAATAGAATAGAATAGAATAGAGTAGAATAGAATAGAATAGAGCTGGAAGGGACCTTGGAGGTCTTCTAGTCCAGCCCCTCACTCAAGCAGGAGAACCTATACAATCTCAGGCCAGTGATTGTCTGCTCCCTTCTTAATAACCTCCAGGGACGGCATGCCCATGATTTCTGGTGGCAGGCAGTTCCACCTGTTAATTGTCCTCCCTGCTTGGAAGTTTCCCCTTCGTCCCAGTTACTTCTCTCCGTGGTGAGTTCCCCACCATCGTTTCTTTTTATTTTTATTTCACTATTTCAAGGCGTTGAGGGATGGTGCCAGGACAGACCTACCGGCTACCCCAATGCACCCCCTCCCCGCAGGAACCCCCAGCCCATCGACTGGGGAGGAGGAGGGGGGCCACTTAGGGGGGAAAGGTTAAAGACCCCTGAGGTGCTTCGTCACGACGGTCCAGCCGGGAGGGCAAGGGTCCAGTTCCATCTGGATGGGAGGCCAGTTAAACATTGTCCGAGCAGAAGACATCAGCAAGTTCCTAGCTCAGTGGGTCAGGGGTGTGTGTGTGTGTGTGTGTCTGTGCAGTGTGCAACCTCCTCGACTTACAACCGTTTGTTTAGGGACCGCTTGCAATGGCCCTGGGGAAAAAAAAAAAAGCAACGCACGATCCCCTGCTTCACCCTTATGACCGTCGCCGCGTCGCCCCGACAGGGGAAGGGAGTCCCTTTGCTCCGATTTTACGACCTTTTCTCCCCCACTGCCGTCGCTAAGTAAATAACCCTGTGGCGGTTGAGGAGTCGCAGGGTCGTTGAAGCAAATTCGGGCTTCCCTCTGGACTTTCATCGGATGTGTCACCAAAGGAGATCCGCTTGCGACCGTCGTAAATCTGAGGCCCGTTGTGAAGTGTCCTGAATGGTGCAGTGGCCTAGAGGTGTTGCTCTTGCCTCCCCATCAGGAGGCTGTGAGTTCGATTCTAGCAAGAGGCAGATATTTTTCTCTCTCTCTCTCTCGGCACGATGAGGATATATCTGCCAAATATAACTCCACTCTGGTGATAGGAAGAGCATCCGGCCAATAAAACACTCAGCTCCATTCAATAGCTCAGACTCTCCCTCCCCCCCCACAAGGGACTATGGGCTTGTTGAAAGAGGATGATGAGTTAGGAAAGGGCTGAATTTTGATCACGTGACTACAGCTGCAACGGTCGTAAGTGTGAAAAATGGCCGTAAGTCCCCCTTTCCCCCCCGTGCCGCTGTAATTTCGAACAGTCGCTAAACGGACGGCTGTATGTTGAGGACAGCCTGCAGAAGTCATAGCTCGTTTCCACAGGCAACACCTGTTAAAAAGAACACACAAAGCGTGTGGAAAGGAGTCACGGCTTTGCTCAGACGTTTACAAGCCGCCATTTTGACTTTTGCGACCTTTCTTCACCCAACAAATTCCCCTGCTCTGGCTAATCCCC
The DNA here is from genome assembly GCF_049901735.1 of Notechis scutatus. Lineage (NCBI taxonomy): Eukaryota > Metazoa > Chordata > Lepidosauria > Squamata > Elapidae > Notechis > Notechis scutatus. The sequence continues at coordinate 120,404,359 of NC_142025.1, forward strand.
GCCCCAAATACAGGTAGTCCTCGATTTACAACAGTTACACTTAGTGACCGTTCAAAGTTACGATGCCAGTGAAAAAATAACTTACGACCGCTTTTCATATTTATGACCATTGCGGCATTCCTCACGGTCATGGGATTGAAAGTGCGATGCTTGGCAAACGTTTCATACTTATGACTGTTGTGCTGTGTCCCCAGGGTCCCACAATCCCCTTTTTACAACCTTCCGACAAGCAAAGTCCATGAGGAGAAGCCCGGTTCACTTAACGACTGTGTGCCTCACATAACAACCACAGCAATTCACGCAACAACAGTGGCAAGGCAGGTCATAAAATGCGGCAAAACTCAGTTATAATAAATGTTTCACTTAACAACAGAAATGTTTGGCTCCTTTGTGGCCGTAATACAAGGACTGTTTGCAAATTACATTTTGGGCTGAAATGAAGCCCTTTTGGGAGAGAGGGGCCATTGTATATTTAATAAAATAAATAAAATATGGAATATAAAATAAACCAACCCAAGCAGAAAAACTGCATTTTGGAACCAGGAAGAAAGACCAATTTTGAGGCCAGAGAAATATTTATGGCTATCATCAGTCAGCAGCTGACAACAGAATGTTTATTTTATTTTATTTTAAATTTTATTTTTACATTTTTCTGTAGCATACATTAAGGGCTTAGTAAACAGTGTATTGTCTGGGTCAATTTACATTATACATAATAACAATAACGGTAATATTTTTGTTTGTTTGCACATATTAATCACCTTTCAACTTCCACATCTATTATTTAACTATTAATAAAAGAGATCCCATATTAGAAAATATTCTGTATCTTCCTCATCCTTTAACTTTAGTCTTAACCTATCAATTTCTGCCCACTCTAGTATTTTTTAAAATTATAGTTTCCTCTGTGAGAATTCCCTCAGTATTCTAGTGCTGTGCAAGTAGAATTCTCGCTGTTGTCGAAACATGCAATATTAAATATTACATTCCCTTTATCATATTGTACCCTGTTTCCCTGAAAATACGACCTACCCTGAAAGTAAATCCTAGCTTTATTTTTACATGTGCACCTAAAATAAGCCGTAATTAAGATTCCCACCCACTCCAAAGTGAATGGGTAAAAATTAAGCCGGGGGGGGATACGGGGGGGTGTTGTGCAGCTGCCCTACGACAGTTGTAGCCAGGCCTTGCACACCTGCTTTGCTGGCCCATTTCTTCTGCAGCTGGCAAGTTTTTCCTGAAGGCCTCTGGAGCTGATCACAAAGCTCTGGATCGATCCAGAACTGTTATTGGCTGTTATGGGCTGCAGAGGCCTTCAGGAAAACCTTGCTAGCCGCAGAAGAAGGACTTTATTTTATTTTATTTATTTATTTGATTTGCCAATTGTTTACAAGATAATAAGTATAAGTGTATACATAGTTGTGAATACATGAAGTGGGTACATATAAGAAAGATAAAATAAAAATAAAAAGAAACAATAGGACAGGGACGGTAGGCACGTTGGTGCGCTTATGCACGCCCCCTACAGACCTCTTAGGAAAGGGGTGAGGTCAATAGTAGACAGTCTAAGGTTAAAGTTTTTGGGGTTTGGGGAAGAAACTACAGAGTCGGGTAGAGTATTCCAGACATTGACCACTCTATTGCTGAAGTCGTATTTCCTGCAATCAAGTTTGGTGCGGTTTACTTTGAGTTTGTATCTATTGTGTGCTCTTGTGTTGTTATGGTTGAAGCTGAAGTATTCATTGACAGGTAGGACATTGCAATGTATGATTTTATATACCATGCTTAAATCAGACCGAAGACGGCGTAGTTCAAGGTTTTCTAGTTCTAGAATTTCAAGTCTGGTGGCATAAGGTATTCTACAACAAGTAGAGGAGTGGAGAACTCTTCTTGTGAAATATTTCTGGACTTTCTCAATTGTGCTAATATCAGTAATTTTAATTGTGCTAATATCAGTAATTCTAGTAATTTTTAAATTATATTTTCCTCTGTAGAAGTTTCCTCAGTATTTCAATGCTGTGCAAATACAATTCTCTCTGTTGTCGAAACATGCAATATGAAATATACATTCCCTTTAGCATATTTTCCTGATAATATACCTAACAGAAATATTTCTGGCTTTAAATCTATATGAATTTTATTTTTTATTTTGTTTAATCTTCCTTTCTCTCCTGTCTGTCCAGTCCCTATTTATTCTCTCTCTCTCTCTCTCTCTCTCTCTCTTTGCAGGAACTGAATCACTTTGATTTCATTAAAAAATATCTTCTCCGGAAGAGAATTAACAAGAGTCCACCCTCAGGCTGAATAAACAGGTCATGGGCTGCTTCACATCTGCTTTTTGTGGTCTCCGTGACCCAAAACGGTGACCTGTGTACAGGGAGTCCTTTAATTACGACCAAAATTGAGGCCCAACAATTCAGATGCTAAGTGAGACATTGGCCAATAAGTGAATTCAGCCCCATTTGATGAACTTCCTTGCCACGGTGGTTAAATGAATCACAGCAGTTGTTATTAAGTGAGTCGCACAGTTGTTAAGTGAATCCAACTACCCTGTTGCTCGTCAGAAGGTCACAAAGGGGGATCGCTTGATCCTCGGGATGCTGCGACTGTCGTAAATATGAGTCAGTTTTTGATCGTCTGAATTTTTGATCACGTGACCCTGGGATACTGCAGTGGTCCTAAGTGTGAAAAATGCTCAAAAGAGACTTTTTTTTCAGTGCCGTTGTAACTTTGAATGGCCACTACCCTGTTTCCCTCAAAATAAGACCTAACTGGAAAATAAACCCTAGCATAATTTTTCAGGATGCTCACAAAATAAGCCCTACCCCACAAAAAATAAGCCCCAGTTAAGATTGTCGGCCAGACGGGCACATTTAGCCCCAGAATTTCCCTGAAAATAAGATCCAACTGGAAAACAAGCCCTAGCGTTATTTTTCCAGGATGCTCAAAAATAAGCCCTAGTTGAGATTGTCATCCAGACAGACGCATTTAGCACCATATTTTCCCCCAGAATAAGACCTAACTGAAAAATAAGCCCTGATGCATGTTTTGGAGCAAAAATTAATGTAAGACCCGGTCTTATTTTGGGGGAAAAGCGGTAAATGAACGGTTGCTAAGTCAAGTATTAACTGTAACAGGCTGGATAACGTCATGCCTTGGTTTGCCCACAGGATGGCGCTTCGTGGCCAAAGCAGCTCTCAGCTGTTGGGAAACCTAATTTCATCGTTTTTTTTCCTTGACTCTCTAGGACTACAACTCTACCTACCCTGGTGAGGTAGGGATGATGGGGAAGCCGTTCTTGTGCATCTGGAAGACCCCCCCCACCCGACCCCTCAGATGTTCTGTATGGGGGAGGAGACGTCTATAGATAGAACAATCAGAAAAGTCAAACTAGAAGATTGAGTTGAATTGCAACCATTTGTTTAGTGATGGCTCCACGTTACGACGGTCCTGAAAAAAAAGGGACCGTGAGCCGCTTTTCACCCTTATGATTGTGGCAGCATCCCTGCTGGGTGTGTGTGTGTGTGTGTGTCATGTGATCCAACTTGCCCTGGTCGTTAAGTGAATCACCACCATCACTAAATAAAGCTGGCCTTCCCCGTTGACTTTGAAGATCACTTAAGGGAATTACACGATCCCGGGACGAGGCAACCATCATAAACATGAGTCAGTGGTCAAATTAGGCTCACAGAACCAAGGGAAAGCTGCGACAGTCTTAAGAGTGAAAAAATGGTATCCTGGGTCTCTTTTTTTTTGGGTGCCGTTGCAAATTCGGTCGCTAAATGAATTCTGGTAAGTCGAGGACTACCCAGTACTCTTCAATATCTTCATTAATGACTTAGATGAGGGAATAGAAGGGGAACTTACCAAATTTGCAGATGATACTAAGCTGGCAGGAATAGCCAACACCCAAGAAGATCGGCTCAAGATCCAGAGGGATCTTGACAACTAGAACCCTGGGCCGTATCTAACAAAATGAAATTCAGTGTAGAGAAAAGTAAAGTCCTACACTTAGGCAAGAAAAACCAAATGTACACATACAGACTGGGTGAAACCAGGCTCAACAGCAGTAGCTGAGAGAGGGATCTTGAAGTCTTAATGGACAACCAGCTAAAGAGGAGCCAGCTGTGTACAGTGGCAGCCAAAAAAAGCCAGTGCAATCCTAAATTGCATTAACAGAGGGATACAATCCAGATCAAGTACTAATACCACTCTATAAAGCCTTAGTAAGGCCACACCTAGAGTACTGCATCCAGTTTTGGTCACCACACAATAAAAAAGATGTTGAGACTCTAGAAAAAAGTGCAGAGAAGAGCAACCAGGATGATTAGGAGACTGGAGACTAAAACATACGATGAACGGTTGCAGAAACTGGGCCTGGCTAGTCTAGTAAAGAGAAGGACCAGGGGAGACAGGAGAGCATCTTCCAATATTTGAGGGGCTGCCCCAGAGAGGAGGAGGGGGTCAAGCTATTTTCCAAGGTACCTGAAAGCCAGACGAGGAACAATGGATGGAAACTGACCAAGGAACTAGAAATAAGGGGCAATTTTCTGAACAATCAACCCATGGAACAGAAGTTGCTCTCGGAAGTTGTGGGAGCTTCATCACTTGAGACCTTCAAGAAGAGATTGGATTGCACAGGAGGAGGGAGGGGGCATGGCATGGCATGGGGGGAGGCAGAAGGGGAGGGGGCCCGGTGTGTTACAGGATGCAGCTGCCCGAGGGACCCGTGCTAGTTAAGAATCCCAACCAGGGTGTGCCCAGCCTGGCTGCATTCAAACGCCAGGAAGTTTCTGAGCTGGTGTGCAACAGCTCGCTTTGGGTGTGCGCTGCAATGGTGAGTCATCTTCCCGTGGTCTCGGTAGCACGATCGGAGGGCACGCAGGAACCTTGGTGCCGTGGCACACAGGGCAGTGGTTTCCAAGCCACGTCACACAGAGCAGTGGTTCCTCAAAATTGCACACTTGAAGATAGGTGGGCTTCCCCTAGTCAGTGTGATTTAAGTTGAGTGGATTAGCCTCTCCAGCTCAGGTCATATTTGGGACAAAGGTAATCTCCCCAATCTTTTTGGCTAACATCCTAACCCTCCGTGTCCCCCCAAAGACACAACCCCGCCAGTCCCCAAACTAAGCAAAATCCGAATCTCCTTAATTTGCAGAAAAAAACGAAGACATGTATCTTAAAATAATGTTAGCTTTATTAAGGTGAGCCCAGGCGATACAATACAGCCTTCTTTTCATTTCAGCCCCTGTGACTTGAATAATTTGAGGGGAAGGTTTCTTTCTTTGGGGCTCCCTCCATCTCCTTCCACTTCTCTCCCCTCCCCCAGTCAGTAAGGACCCAGCCTTTTGGGGGGGGGGCGTTTCGCTTTTATGACCTCCGTGTCTCCCTTTAAGCAACCCGGTTCAAGGTTGCCTGCAACCATTTTGCCAAAAGAAAAAATAAACCAGAGCTCCCCCAACCAACAATCCCCATTCTAAACCCAGTCCTCGACTTACGGCCAAAATAGAGGCCAGAATTTCAGGAGGTCGTTAAGTGAGTCGCGCCCGGCGCTATTGCCCTCTTTTTGCCTGTCCGGCGAATCGCTGTTCTTCAGTGAATCCCAGGGTCGTTAAGTGAATTGGGCTTTCCCGTTGACTTGAATTGTCTGAAGATCACAAAAAGGGGGTTACGAGTCCCCGGAACATTGCCACTGTCGTAAAGGTGAGTCGGTGGCCAAGCGTCCAAATTTTGATTGCCGTAGGGTTGCCGCGACGGTTGTAAGTGTGAAAAATAGTTGTTATCTCTTTTTTTTCAGTGCCGTCGTAAGTTCGAACGGTCACTAAATGAACTGTTGTAAGTCAAGGACTTCCTGTGTTTTCCTGCTAGGAATGTCCCCCCCCCCTTTTTGCTCAATTTTTCAGCCACAGGTAAAAAGGAGCTGTCTTATTAAGACCCCTTTCACAGGATGACTTTTCAAGGTGCTAGACCTTATTGTTCCTTCCTTTCTCCCCGCAGCAATATCAAACCTATCCTATTAAACGTCAAGAGAGGCTCCTTGGCCAACATTTAAACAGCCACAGGGCGTTGGCACAAAGGAACAACCAACTCCCCCCCCCCAAAAAATATATATATTAAAAAATAAAATTAAAAAAATTAAAATAAAGACAGAATGCCAGAAAGAAAACATTATTCAGCCAGCAAAATAATGCAAAAAAAAGGACAGGATAGTAAATCAGATATTTAAAAAAAAATCAAAGAAAGGAAACCAAACCATGATTTATCAGCCTTCCTCTATCCAAAAACCTCCAAGTATCATCTTTTGCCTTGTGGAGTGGAGTCTGGGCAACTGAATGGATTTAGCAGAGTGTTTACTGGCCGGATGCCCTTCCTGTCACCAGTGTGGAGTTTTTTTGTTCGGCAGATATATTCTCATTGTACCTCCACCTAAGGATCGAACTCACAGCCTCCTAATTGTGGGGCGGGGGCTCCACCTCTAGGCCATTGCACCGCTCCAAAAACCTCTGGGTATGTTGGACTACGAACTCCATTGTCCCCAGTCTGGGCTTCCCACGGAGTTGAAGGAAGGTTGTCTGAAGCGACGGGGCTAAAACCAGGCTTCAAATATATCGTCGGTTTCTGGTTTGGAGGCAGGTATCAGATCCTGGGGCATCTCCACAAACTATTTTGGGAGGTGGGCTTGTGTCCAATGTGTGTGTGTGTGTGTGTGTGTGTGTGTGTGTGTGGTTTATCGGGTAGGGGGCATTGCTATTGAGTGTGAATTGGGCAAACCCAATCCCCCCCTTGCCCCCGTTTCCAAATAAACCAGCATTTTTGGTTTAAATCTGACTTTCCATTCCTTTTTCCCTCCAGGGCGCCTTTCCTCTCTTTCTAGAGATGTTTAAATGCTAACCCCCTCCCCAAATTTCCTGCAAAAAAAGGGAGGGGGCTCGGAACGAGCAAAACCCACTGCCCCAATATCGCGCCCCCCCCCCCTCAATTTCCCGACACTGAACAAATCAAAAATTGAAAATACAATCCGTGACGGGATTCCACCGGTGTAACTACCGCCTGAACTGTACTGTTACGGGCTGAATGCCCACCCCTGAATACCATAGAAACAGGTGGGAATTCTACCGGTTCAGACCGGTTCTATAGACCTGGTTGTTATGATTCTGCGCCGTTTGGAGAACTGGCAAATGGTGGCCCTGGTTGGCCACGCCCATCTCCGCCCTTCCCTTCCCGGTCAGTCCTTATCGCGCATGACCCACACCGCTCATGCGGGGTGGGGGTTGCTGCAAAAAAAAGAAGCCACGCCCACCCAGTCACATGGCCACGCCCGGATCCCAACCCCGGGATATAAATCTGGGGTTTTTAGCTCTGCTTGCAGAATTGGCCCCCATTCAAAGCTCCCCTCATTCTTCAAAGATTGGGGGAAGGGCGTAATTCTGGGACAAGCCTCGATTCCCATCGTCCCCCACCAACCAGCAATGGGAAAGATGGGAATTGTAGTTGTAGCGGGAAAGACTTACAACTCCAATTGGGGGCCAGGATTTCCACCGCTGTGTGAGGAGGTCGTTAAATGAGTCATGTCTGATTTTTTTTTTTTTGCAACCTGCTTTGCCACGATGATTAAGCCAATCACTCTGGCCATTAAGTGAATCGCGCCCAGTTTTGTAACCTCCTTCTTCCTCACAGTGGTTGGTTAAGCAAATAATTGCAGCTGTTAAGCAAATCAGCCGGTCATTAAGCGAATCCAGATCTCACAATTGCCTTGACTGGTCAGAAGGTCGCCAAAAAGGAGAATGGCAGGGACCCCGGGACGCTGAAAATGTCATAAATAGGAGTCGGTGGCCAAGCGTCTGAATTTTGATCACGTTTAGTGCTGCTGTAACTCAGGACGGTCATTAAACGGAACCGTTGTAAGTCGAGGACTGCCTGCACCGCAAAAGGTGGAATGTGCAAAAAAGGATGGAAATTTTTCTCCATCCGCGAAACGCGAAGTGTCGGATCCCTTCCTGGCCCAGAAACCAGCAATCGTGGTTTGGGACGATAAGGATTCCCGGCCTTCAGCAGATGGTGGCATATGGGCCATCCAGCACCTGGTAGCGGATCTTGGTGTTGGTGACGGCGCCGTGTTTCTGCCGCAGGTGCAGACGCAGCTGGCTCTTGTGGCGGAAGCGCACATGGCACTGCTCGCACTGCGGAGAGGAAAGATTGGGGGTTGGTAAAGGGGAGGGGCAAAGCAATGGCGGAGCTGGTCAGGCGGGGTCTGGCTGGTTTTCTGGGAGACGTTTCATGACCCGACTGGGTAACATCATCAGTGCAAAGAAGGGTGAGGGGTTTGCGGAGAGGAGGAGGAGGATTGGGGGTCCTTGGTGGCCTCTGAGATTGGTGGTTTTCTTGGAGACGTTTCATGACCCAACTAGGGAACAACATGGAAGGAAGTGGGGTATGTGGAGAGGAGGAGGAGGGAGAGGGGGAGGAGGAGGAGGAGGAGGAGAAAGAGGAGGAGGAGGAGGAGGAGGAGGAGGAGAAGAAAGAGGAGGAGGAGGAGGAGGAGGAGAAAGAGGAGGAGGAGGGAGAGGGGAGGAGGAGGAGGAGGAGGAGGAGAAAGAGGAGGAGGAGGAGGAGGAGGAGGAGGAGGAGGAGGAGGAGGAGAAAGAGGAGGAGGAGGAGGAGAAAGAGGAGGAGGAGGGAGAGGGGAGGAGGAGGAGGAGGAGGAGAAAGAGGAGGAGGAGGAGAGAGAGAGGAGGAGGAGGAGGAGGAGGAGGAGGAGGAGAAAGAGGAGGAGGAGGGAGAGGGGAGGAGGAGGAGGAGGAGGAGGAGGAAGAGGAGGAGGAGGAAGACTGAGGAATTCTGGGAGTTGAAGTCCACCCACCAAATTGGCAAGGCTGAGAAAAACCCTTCTAATGTCATAACTCGACATAACTTGCTTCCTCCTCTCGTAGAGCCCTGATGATGGTACCTAGCTTGGCAGCGAGACGTCTCCAGAAGCAAGCCAAACTGGGTGACCCCAAGACCTGAACCCTGAGCTCCCTCCCTTCAGCCCCCTCGATTCTTCCCCCTCCCCACTGTTCCCTTTAAGCCTCGCTCCCAAAAGCCCACCCTCCATTCAACCACAGAGAACTGAGATGCCCAACCTCGCCCAGTCCCCTCCCCCGGCCTGTTTCTCCCACCCACCCCAAGTTCTCAATGGGGCAGCTGCACCCCCCAGGGGAAAGACACCCCCTTTCGCCGCTCACATGGTAAGGCTTCTCCCGGTGTGGATGCGGAGGTGGCTTTTCAGGGTCTGCAGGTGTCGGAAGCGGGTGCCACAGGTGCCACAGGGGTAAGGCTTCTCTCCCGTGTGGATCAAGACGTGGGCTCGGAGATGCGCCACCTAGAAAGGGAGGGAGGGCACAGTGGGGAGGAACGTCCAACGAAGCCCCCTCTTTTTGGGGGGGAAGGGGCATGTGCCCACCCGCACACTTCCATAGGGTGCATAACCCTGCAAAGGTGGAAGGGTTGGAAGGAGAGTCAGCCGGTTCGCCAAGCTGCTCAGAAAATTAGCAACCAGGTCTCCCGAACCGGTGTGAACCACCTGAATCCCACCATTGGCCCATTGATACCTGGGACAGTGAGGGCTAACCTTTTCGTCGCCATGTGCCGAAAGTGTGCACATATGCGCATGCCTGCACACACGTCTGCCTGCACACATAATGCAAGGCGCATGCACCCCCCTCCTACTTCCCTCCCCACTCATGCTTGTTTGACGCCCCCTGCGCTACCCTACCCTCCATACATGCTTGTGTGACGCCCCCTGGTGCCGTGAAACTGGCCCGAAAAAAACAGGGTGTGTGTGGGGGGTTCAGTGTGCCCCCTCCTGGGAGCAAAAATGGGCAGCGGAGGGGCCACACCGAACTCCTCCACACACCCCATTTTGGGCCTAGTAGGCCTAATTTTTTTACTACTGGTTTGGTGGGCGTGGCTTGGCTTGGTGGGCGTGGTTTGGTGGGCGTGGCAGGGGAAGGATACTGTAAAATCTCCATTGGCACCCCACCCCACTAACCTGCTTTCCAGCTCTGTTCTCCTGTGCAGGGCAACCAAAGAAGACCCAGCCGATCAGCTGGGACTCGACGGGAGGCAGGGAATAGATGGGGGCGGGGCCAGTCAGAGGCGGCATTGGCCGGTTCTCCGAACTACTCAAAATCTCCGCTACCGGTTCTCCAGGACTGGTCAGAACCTGCTGAATACCCACCTCTGCTAGTAGGCCTCCCTGCAGCTATTTTTCGGCCCAGTTTCGGCTGCGGAGTGCTGCAGGAGGCCATGAGGCGTGGGGGTCGGGGGTCGGCGCATACGGCCCGTTTTAGCCACCAGAGGCACCGTGGACCAATCCCTTAATATTTCCAAGCTGGCCCACAGGATTTAAGCACCCTGCGGGCTGTTTTGGTCCCGCAGGCCTTGAATTTGATGCCCCTGTCGTAGAGCCTCCATAATCAGGGATAGTCTACCTCCGAAGAGCACACCGCAAGACAGGTTGACGCGCTCCCGAAAAGCAGGATGCTTGCTAAATGGGGTCTTGTTTTTTGACACGTGGAGCAATCCTGACGTTGTTTCGTTTTATATTATTTCGTTTCAACTCAATTCATTTTAAATAAAATATAACTCTTTTGAGCCACTGAGCAATTGCGTCGTTTCCATTTTAAATGAAATCATTTCAGTTTTAAATTTTTGGACCCACTGAGCAAATCCTGATTTTCTTTTGTTTTATTTTATTAGTTCTTAAAATAAAACAAACTGTTTGACCCACTGATCAATCCAGATTCTTGATTTGTTTCATTTCTAAATAAAAATAAAATAAACAAACTTTTTGGACCCACTGAGCAATCCTGATTTTCACATTTTATGGATTTTATTATTTCTGCAAACAAACTTTTTTTTTTGACCCACTGCTTTTATTTCATTTTATTTATAAGTAAAATAAGCTCTGCCATTTCCACATTCTTGTGTTTTTAAAGGGATTGTGTTTGCAAAGGATGTTACTCTGCAAACTTTGGGGCTTGCAAATGATCCCCTCCTGGATAAGCTGAGAAATAAATAAAAAAAAACACACTTTTGAAATAAATTTTAAAAAACATACTTTTGAAATAAATTTAAAAAAACATACAAACTCCTGACATGAGTAGGAACATCTCAAAAAAAAAGAAGAAGAAAAATCCAAATTTTAGGGGCCGCCCTATCCCTTGAGCGTAAAAAAAGGGAGATTTGTAGTGGTGGCAGCCATTTTGACTTTTTTGACCTACAGGGCACACTTATCGAGTGTGATTCCCCCACGGGGGTCTCCTTACCTGTACAAAACGAGCCTCACACATCTCACACTTGTAGGGTTTCTCTCCGGAGTGAATGCGCAAGTGCGTCTTGAGATTAGCCGGCCGGTTAAACTGGGCCCCACAGATGGCGCAATGGTAGGGCTTCTCCCCTGTTGGAACACAGTAGGGGGAGGGGGTTTGGAGCATCAAACCCACCCATTGGCCCTTTGCTCTGTCCATCTAACGGGTTGTAGATCAGTGGACTCCAACTCCCAGAATTCTGGGAGTTGAAGTCCACCCAACTTAGGAACGAAAACCTTCGGTCATTTCCCACGCAGTCCAACCACAGCACCACCCCCTCATTTGGTCTTGAGGTGCACAAGCTTGTGCCCTTTGCACGCCCACCTGCGTGCAAGGATTGGTGGCTTGCCAGGTTCCCCTTGCAACGGAAGGCAGAGCGGCAGAAATGGCATTTGTAGGGTTTCTCCTCTGCCCCCTGGCCGGCGGGTGGGCTGCCTCCCTCTTCTTCATCCTCT